>NW_023605006.1:0-55462 GCF_014898055.3 Talpa occidentalis
CTTGGCTGCTGCTCCCCTCAGCAGTATATTTCAGTAGATCTGCCTGTTCTGTTCCCCACTCTGCTCTGGCGAATCCTCTCATCCCCTGCACCGCAGGCCTATAACCCAGCTCTTGTATTCATAAATAAATAAAAATAATCTTAAAAAAAGAATATCCTTAGGCAAAGAACATTTTTAGAATTAATAGGTGAGTTTAACAAAATTAAGGGGCACCAATTAAACTGTATTTCAATGTGGCAGTAATATAAAAATTTAAAAAAAGGATAATTCTAATTCTATCTTTTTTTTTTTTAAAAGATTTATTTATTTATTTATACAAGCACTGGGTACAGTTGTAAAGTGCGGGAGGGTGAGAGAATTCACCAGAGCCAGAACGGGAGCAGAACAGGCAGAAGTACACTGCTGAGGGGAGCAGCGGCGGCAGGAGAGGTCTGCGCGCCATGTGGGACCCTCCTCCGGTGGCCCGGGAGCAGCGAGGATCGAAACGGCGCTGCAGAGGCTGCGGGCTGCTTCGCATCCCAGCGCTCAACCCGCTGCACCAGCGGGGAGGACCTCTAAATTCTACTTTTAATAACATCAAAATAAATATTTGACATCAGTTTAAGGAAAGTGTATACGATTTATACACTGAAATCCGAGTCTCCCTGTTGTGCAAAAGGGCTTCAGCACTGTGAAGCCCCCACCAGAGAGCTAACCACAAGGCACACCAGACCTCTCCTATCTCACCTGTTCTCTCCTGTCTCTCACCTCCAGCACCTCTGGCCTATACACCAGCCCTTGTATGTATAATAAATAAAATAAATCTTTAGAAAAAAGACAAAAAAGTATTTTGACTGTTAAAGTCCTTTGCATTTTTCTTTTTTAAAAAAAGATTTATTTATTTATTTATTTATTTATTTATTTATTATTTATTTTTATTTATATACACCTAGGTATAGTCAGAAGCATGGGAGGGTGAGAGAATTCACCAGAGCCAGAGCAGGGAGCAGACAGGCAGACTGATGAAGTACACTGCTGAGGAGAGCAGCGGGCACAGCAGGAGAGGTCTGCGCACCATGTGGGACCCTCGCAGGTGGCCAGGGATTGAACGGGCACTGCAGAGGCTGCGGGCAGCTTCGCAGCCCAGCGCTCAACTGCTGCGCCACCAGGGAGGCCTGTCCTTTGCATTTTCATAACATTGTGAAATGGCTTGTCAATGCCTTAAAAAAAAAAAAAACTGCCAACATTTTGACTGGCATTTAGGATTCAGGATTGAATTGCTTTTAATTTAAAGACCATTTTTGAAATACGGAGTATTCCAGGCCTTGAATATGGCCTTTCTCACCATTTCTTTTTCCTTTACTTTCCCTAATGCTATGTTGATTTCAGTGTAAAAAAGCTTTTTTTAAGATTTATTTTATTTATTTAAAATAAATAAATAATAAATAAAATAAAATAATAGAGCTGTGGTGCAGGCCAGAGGTGCTGGAGGGGTTGTGTGAGAGGATTCATCAGAAACAGAGTGGGAAGCAGAACAGGCAGATCTACTGAAATACACTGCTGAGGGGAGCAGTGGGGTAGGACAGGAGGTCTTCTGCACCACGTGGGCTATCTCTTGACTGGGGATCGAACTCTTGCAGTGGCTTGCCATAGCTTGATAGCACTGACACTTTAACCCCTGTACCACCAAGAAGGCCCATTTTTATGTTTTGAGAAACTTCAACATCATTTTTCATGGGGTCTAGAACAGTCTCGATTCCTGAGGGCTATTTTAAAAAAAAAAAACATTATTTTAGGATAGATTATAATTTGTGGAAAACTTGTGAAACTCATACATTTCTGTTATTCCCATATTCGTGTGTTCAGTGGTTAGCCCTTTTTATCACTGTTTTATTTGTACGGCCAATGAAGGAACAGTGATATGTTATTACTAAACTTCATGCTTGATTTGGATGACATTAGTTTATTTTCTGCTCCAGGCTCCCTTGTAATACCACATTAAGTAAAGTCCTAATCATGTCTCCTAAGGCTGCTCTGGCTGAGTCAGTCTTTCAGACATTATTCATTTTGATGGTCTTCACATTTAGGGGAACACTGCTCAGGTGTATTGTAGAAGGGCCCTGAATTTGAGGTTGGTTTGTTACAGGGCAGGGAGAGGGCACCCCAGACCCACAAAACTGCCTACTCTAAATGGGTTCTGCCATCCGCCACATTAACACAAAACAAGAGACTTATTTAATGGGAAGGAACTTTAATACAATTAGGAAACAATACAGGAAAGGCAAAGAATCTAGTTTCTAAATGAAGCACCCAAAGTTACCCGTCCCTCATGGGTAAAACTCCATCCAATGGGATTGGCCCAGAGCAAGGCCCCAAAGCCTGCCAAAGTCTAAAGCATCTTCCAGTGGGGACCCACAGAAAAGGGTCAGAAACAACCAGACAAGCCGGAAGGAAAAGAGCAAAATCAAAATCAAGGTAAAAGCTGCCATTGTCACCTCCCCACGGGTCTCACCCACATCTGTGTCACCTAGTCCACGACCAAAAGGCAAGTGCAGTTTCTTCACGTGTCTTTCGGCTCCATGTGCCTCCTCCAGGTCTCCTTCTGGCTCCATCCTGCTTTCTTCCTGCCTCAGTCTCCTCTGCAGCTTCTTCTCTCCCTGCTCAGCTCCACCTTCCTTTGGGTGGGGCAGGAAACCTGGAACCTCCCCCTTTCCTGGGGACCACCCTGTTACAGGTTGACTAGAGTGATGAGTTTGGGGAATATCTCAGAGATGAAATGCCACTCTCAACTACACAGGAATGGAGAATAAAATGCATTTGTTCTTAACTGATGACGTCACCTTCCCACCTGGGGTTCAGGTCGTGTCTCCCACTTTCTCCCTGTGAAGGTCTTTCTTGTGTATGTCCATTTTCAGGCTTTAGAAGGAAATCACAATGTGCTGCCCACAGCTAAGGAGTGTTGTGCTATAAACATTTATGTGCAGGTTTTGTGTAAACAAAAGTTTTCAAGTGAGTTGGTAAATACCCAGGACCCTGGTGTCTTTTCACTGGGTTAGTTAGAACCCAGTTAGTTAGAACCCAGGTTAGTTAGAACCCACCATGGGGTTTAACAGTTTTGTTTAAATGATTGTACATTTTTGTAGTAGAAATTAAACTAGGAGATGTCAAAAAAAATGTTTTAGGGAAGTTGGTGTTTAGCTTTATAAGAAATTGCCAAATCTCTTCCACAGTGGCTGTGTTATTTTGTGTCCCTACCAGCAGTGACTGGGTGTCTGCAGTGCAGACACAGGGCAGGTTCTCTGTGGATTCCAGTAGACAGATGAAGAGAGTCCCAGAGACCTAGGTGGATTTTACAGGCTTTAAAGTTCTTCCAGGGAACCAGGCAGGGAGGATGGCACGTAAGGAAGCAGGAAAGGGCCAGAGTAGGGGTGGGAGGTGCTGGGAGTCTGGGAGGTAGGCAGGCAACCAAACTTCCCAGCCTCCATGACTCTTTTTGCTCTTTCTCTGGCCTCCCTCTGGCATCTCAGTCTCCTGGAGTCTTGTGGCCTTGCTTCTTCTGTAGTCACCTGGCTGCTGAGTGGGCCTCCTCCTTGTCTGCTTGCATCCCAGCCTCTGGGCTCAGGTGTGCACACTTACTCATATGCACACCCATGTTCTTTGGATCCAGATATCCACAATCAGGCATGAGTGCCCCTCACCCACACTCCCAAGTGCCCCTTGTATAGGCCGCAGGTGGTAGCCACAGAGCTTAGTGGCCTAAAAGATCCTGATTATCTCATTTACCCTACAGGGTCTCCTTTGCACCTAATCTTGGTGAGTACCTGGTTGTAAGGAAGGACATAGTGCAAGTGAGACACAGGGCAAGCTAGGAATTAGGCAGTTTTAGGGACATTGCAGAAGGGGACCTCAGAGAATTGAGGAAGGCTTCAGAGATAAGGGCAGCAAGAGGAGTGTAACCAATTCCACCTGGAAAACAAACATCCCAGGACCAAGGACAACATTGTTAACACTGGCCTTGGTTTCCTTCAGGTGATAAAGGGAGGTAGAGATTGGGGAAATGGAGAGTGGTTTAATTTATGGACAACTTAGAAGGGCAGCTGTTTAACTTCAATGCAGAGATGCTCATCCAAGGACTGGGCCATAAAGATAAAGAAGTAACAAATGGGGAAAGAGAAAGCTGTTAGATAAGGAATGTGAAGATCCCCCACTCAGTAGCAAATTAAGTGAGACAGCTGAGAACTAACCCATCACAAATAGACTGGTGGAGCTTTAGAATAATCAGGGAAAGAAGGTCTATATTCCCTGGGACACAACTCCACTTTGGCTTCCTTGGCCCTCCCAGGCCTTGTTTCCTGGCCTGGGAGTCCCACTTTATTTCTGTTCCTTTTCTCCTCAATAAACTTTTTCTTTCTCTAAACAACCTGCCTCGTCTCGCTTGCTTGCCTGAGTGTCTGCAAAGTACCTGCTGAGGCTTCGTGAGACACCAACCCGTGGGGGGTCTAGTGGCTGGGACTCAGCGCTGCCCCTGTAGCCTGGGATCCGTTCCTGGCTGGGAAACTAGGCCTGACAGTTCCCGTATCACAAGTTTTCTGATCCAGCAGACGGGGTAAAGGAGGAAACAGTCCTGGAGTCCTCAGTGGCTTTTGCAGGCTTTTATTTGGATTTACCAGGTACACGGCAGGCAGGGGTGCTGGGGGCCCAGAGGCTGGCAGTCCTCCCAGCCCCCAGCAAGTCTTCACTCTTTCTGGGCTCTCTGGCCTTCTCTCTGCTTCTTTACTCTCCTGCTTTTCCGCTTCTCGGCTTCTGCTGGCGTCCCTGTGACACCGCCCTTAAAAGCCCAGTCTTATCCCACGTGAATCCCATCTACATATGCCCACACCCTATTCCAGGTGCCCCCATCAGGCATGCATTCAGGACCGCAGGGTTCCATCATCTATCCTAATGGCGGGAGGACAGAAAAGCCTGATACTTTTTACCTTACCCTACACTGGTGCACAGTGTCCCCCCCTTATTTGAGGCTTCACTTTCCAAGGTTTCAGTTTCCCACAATCATCCTGCATCAAAAACTTTAATGTATGATGAGATATTTAGAGAGATCACACTCACAGAACTTTAATACAGTATATTACTACAATTGACTTTCCCCCCAAATAGATAAACGTACATAATTTTAAAAGTCCAATTCTTGTACAGAGCTTGTTGTGAAGACAGCAGTCCCCAATCTTCCATGTTCCCATTTCTTAAATCTCAGAGACAAGCTGTTTTACTTCTTTTAGCTGATTCTCTACTCGTTTACTTTTCTGACTCCAAATGCCCCTTAAGAGCACTCTGTTGAGTTTTATATCTCTTCTTAGTGAACATTATGTTGATTAGGTCCATGCAGTGCTTGCATTTTTTTTAACATCTTCTAATTTAATTTCTACTACAAAAATGATCAATCATTTAAACAAAACTGTTAAACCCCAGTGGTGAAGAGGAAAGGACAGTGAAGAGACACCAGGGTTGTAGGGAGGTGAAAGAAATCAACAGAGACCGTATGTGCCAGGGACCAGCCTCAGCAAACTGTCGTGTCAGGTGTTCCAGTAAGGATGAAATTGTTAGGGGGAAAATGGTGTCCTAAAGCTAATTCCATACAGGCTTTGTGGACTCCACCCCCACCCCAGGCCAAAGCCAAAGACACTGGGAACTCCAAATCCCATCACCACCAAAGGGAAGGTGGCTGGGACCTGAGGGTGGGGTTAAGCAGCCAGGTGGATACAAAAGGCAGACACGTGGGCTTTGGGGATCCCCCATTTTGACTCTCCACCAGCTCGCAGCGTCTGGCCAGCTCGGAGAGTGACTTTGGGTTTCCAGGTCGGCGGATCGGGTAGGACGCATTAAAGACTTTATTTCTCTATTTTCTCCCTGAGTTGTACATTTTCCTTATTTCCTTTTCCCTTGTGTAGGGTAAGGTAAAAGTATCAGGCTTTTCTGCCCTCCCGCCATCAGGATAGATGAGGGAGCCCTGTGATCCTGAATGCATGCCGGATGGCGGGTACCTGGAGTGGGTACACCTGGGCTAAGACTATGCTTTTAAGGGTGGCGTCACGGGGACGCCAGGAGAAGCAGCAGCAGAAGCAAAGAAGAAGAAGCCGAGAAGCAGCAGAACGAACGCCAGAGAGCCCAGATAGAGTGAAGACTTGCTGGGGGCTGGGAGGCTGGCAGGCCTCCCAGCCCCCAGCCCCCAGCCAGCACCCCTGCCTGCCATATGCCTGGTGAACCCCAATAAAAAACCTTCAAAACTACTGAGGACTCTGACTCCTCCTTTACCCGGTCTGCATGGGATCAGAAAACCTGCACCGTGTCCGTTCCTGCCCTTTACAATTGGTGTAAGTCGGCAAGATGATCCATGCAGACGGGTATTGGAGCCCTCTGAAGACCTGGAGGGACTAAGGAGTAACAGTGTTTGCCTGTGACGATGTTGGAGGTGCCATAGCGGCACAGAAGGTGGATTTGCTCCAGGAGCTGCGGGACGAGACCTCGCGTGGAGGAGATGCCCGAGAGGACCAGCCAATGACCCCTGAGGCAGCAAGAATCATTGGGAAGAGAGGACCAGGATTTGGAGCCCGCCGGTGCTGATGGCAGGGAGAGGCCTAATGGACTTGGACTGATGGACTGATGAACTTGGACTGACAAACCCGCCAGAAGGCGGAGGACCTTGGCAGGTTACGTTTTTTTGAGAATCTGGGGGTGGCCATTGGGCCTTGATGGCCAAAAGCAGCCTATGCATGCCCAGCAGCCAGGTGGAGGAGAAAAGCCAACTAAGAAGGCAAAAGCTGGTGCTGATGCTAAGTTGAGAAGCCCTAAGCGGCTGTTAAGCAGCCTGGGTATGCTGAAGACCTGTGAGTCTCGTAAAATCACCTGTGGGTGATGCCCTGCTCATTCTTGAGTGAGGGTGAGGAGCTGAGGAACCCATCCTTGGGGGACGGGTGGGGAACGTGGCTTGGGGTGGAGCCCAAGCCAAATGCAGAGTTTGGATCCCCGACCCATGTGCTTGTGCAGTGGGTTGGCCTGAATGCAGGGGTCTGCGAGTCGCATTCGTGGCTATGAAGGCCGAGTGTTGGAGTGACCGCAGACAGAAACCCTGAGGGCTGGCGATTACCCCCAACAGAATAGTATCACCAATCCCAGAGCTAGTGCATCCTGGGGGCGGATGCGGTGTGTGGCTTGTAGCCAAGACTATAGCCAGAGAAGGCCAGGAAGCCTGATGGCTCCTGGTGTGTTGCAGTAGATGCCGTGAGTGATTCCCCTCCCTCGTATGAGCAGTGCCTTTGGCAGCAGATTTGGTGGCTCATCTGCTGGTACCAATAATTGTCTTTTGCACTAGGTTGGGGCCCTGCCTGGACTTATTTGTGTTCTGTTGCATTTTGTTGTTATTGTGATGTATTTGCTTTTGTGGGCCATGGCTGCACTGTTTGTTTTCTTAAAAATTGTATATACGTAGACTATGTGGCAGAAAACCCTGAGGGGGTGGACTGTAGGCTTTTCTGCCCTCCCGCCATCAGGATAGATGAGGGAACCCTGTGATCCTGAATGCATGCCTGATGGTGGGTACCTGGAATGGGTACACCTGGGCTGAGACTGTGCTTTTAAGGGCGGTGTCACGGGGACACCAGGAGAAGCAGCAGCAGAAGCAAAGAAGAAGTCGAGAAGCAGCAGAACGAACGCCAGAGAGCCCAGATAGAATGAAGACTTGCTGGGGTCTGGGAGGCCTGCCAGCCACCCAGCCAGCACCCCTGCCTGCCATATGCCTGGTGAACCACAATAAAAAACCTGCAAAACTACTGAGGACTCTGACTCCTCCTTTACCCGGTGTGCATGGGATCAGAAAACCTGCACCGTGTCCGTTTCTGCCCTTTACACCTTGTAAATAAACCTTTTATTAACCTTTTGTGTGTGCCTGTAGTGGAGTATTAATAAGTCCCTTTAAAGCACGCGGGTGAGGACCCACAGCCAGGAACCTGTTCAATATCGGGGCTGTCCTATAACAAGATGGCCTGGACAAATCTGAGGGATTGGGGGGGGGGAGTGAGGAGACACAAACACTCAGTCGGGGTGAGGACCTCATCCTGCTGAGGGTCTCAGCAGCCCTTTATTTATACATTTCAAGCAAACCGTGAGTGCATAAGCATATGCATTAAGGCAGGAAGATAACAATCATCACATCTTTCTCAAGAACAGCCAAGGGTCTATTTGCCCTCCCGCAGAAGTCGTGACATTATTTTTTTATTTAAAGAAGGCACAATTGCTAAACAAAAGTGTTCTTAGGGTAATCATTTACCTTAAACAGTCATTTTATTACTAGCAAAAAGCTTATGTGACTGCAACTAACATTTCTCTGTTTGCCATAGTGAAGGATTAACTAAGGGCTAGGGGAAACAAAGGGCAGGAAGCTACCTGGGGGAAGGGAGACAGGGATTTTTTTCTAACTAACCTATAAAGTTTAGACTAACATATAACCAAATTATTAAAGCAGAAAACAGAAGGCTTTTATATAGAAATCATCATCTATAGTATATTGTTTTAATATTGATTCGGTGTTAAGGAACCAAGGCCTGGAGGGCGTTCATGCCAGGCAAGCCACACTGACTCTTCCCTAGGCCCCACTTCTCAAGGGAGGAATTCTCCTAATCTAACAAGAGTTTTATACCTATTACTCCTCTATTTATCTAGTCAGCCTAATTTCCGTATCTAACTTTAAGATCAAGGGTGTAGGGTAAGGTAAAAATCAGGCTTTTCTGCCCTCCCGCCATCAGGATAAATGAGGGAACCCTGTGATCTTGAATGCATGCCTGATGGCGGGCACCTGAAGTGGGTATGATACCGGAATTGTCAGGTCTAGTCTCCCAGCCAGGAACGTTTTCCAGGCTGCAGGGCAGCGCTGAGCCCCAGCCGCTAGACCCTCCATGGGTTGGTGTCTCAGGAAGCTGCAGCAGGAACTTCGCAGACACTCAGGCAAGCAAGCGAGAAAAGGCAGTTTGTTTAGAAAAAGAAAAGTTTATTGAGAAAAAGAGCAGAAATAAAGTGGGACTCCCAGGCCAGGGAACCAGGCCTGGGAGGGGCAAGGAAGCCAAAGTGGAGTCGTGTCTCAGGGAATATAGACCTTCTTTCCCTAATTATTCTAAAGCTCCACCAGTCTCTTTGTGATTGGTCAGTTCTCGGCTGTCTCACTTAATTTGCTACTGAGTGGGGATCTTCACATTCCTTATCTAACAGGTTTGTCTTTCCCCATTTGTTACATCTTTATCTTTATGGTCTAGTCTTCCAGGAGGGCATCTCCACACCTTATCTTTATCACCTGAAGAAAACCAGGACCATCCTTAACAAGATTGTCTGTGGTGCTAGGATGTTTGTTTTTCCCCTATTGTTAACAATGGTTCTTGGATGTTTGTTTTTCCCAGTGGAATTGGTTACATTTCCTTGGTTGTCCTTATCTCTGAAGCCTCCCTAAATTCTTCAGAGGTCCCCTCCTGCACTGTCCCTAAAACTGCCTAATAACCCTAGCTTGCCCTGTCTCAGGTACACCTGTGCTAAGACTGCTTTTAAGGGCGGTGTCACGGGGACGCCAGTAGAAGCCGAAAGAGAAGCAGCCCGAAGCAGAAGCAGAGAACGCCAGAGAGCCCAGATAGAATGAAGATTTGCTGGGGGCTGGGAGGACTGCCAGCCTCCCAGCCCCCCAGCACCCTTGCCTGTACCCGCTGAACCCCAATAAAAGACCTGCAAAAAAAAAACCACTGAGGACTCTGACTCCTCCTTTACCCAGTCTGCATGGGATCGGAGAACCTGCACTGTGGTCATTCCTGCCTTTACAAAGGGAAAATTTCTTTCTCTGTAAGATTGCTGATTGTTGTTTTAACGAACTACAAATATTTTATTGGGGGCAGTGTCGGAGATGGTTATAGTTTTTGGTTCCCAGAATGGATAAACGTGACATATCAGTAGTTGTAACATTGACTATTTCCAAGTGCATTATTTGTGCTGCCATGGTTATTTCTTGCCAGTCACAAAATTGCTGTTGACTTATTCTTGAATGCATACTCTAACAGCTACCATACCAATTGTCACCTCCAGGGGAATCAGCCCTAAACAAACAGGAAGAATTTAGCAGGAGCAGGCTATGGCGCCTCCTGGCTTATCAGGAATTTTCTTACACTTGGAGCTTGACTCGTGTCTGCCACCCAACTGCTATCTTTAACTTTAAAGTAAAAGAATTTCCTTCTCCATTTAGCCCTTGCCTCAAAAGACCATATTAAAGACTTGGCCATATCCATATTAAAGATTTGGCCAAGGGATGTTTACAGCCTTTTGCTCCCAGAAGATTTTTCACTTGTTAATGTAAGGCCTAATGTTGAATTGCTGCCTTTTGGCAGAGAGTTACTAATTTTATAAAAAATGTAATATTTGTATCACCCAGTGCCATTTGCCATCAAATTGTTTATTCAGTAATTGATCAAACAGCATTTGTAGTTTTACTTTTAAATGTGTATTTAAACAATGGTAGAAACTAGCCATGAACAAATAAGGAGAATCTAGCAGGAGTCAGCTGACAAGATTCCTGACTTTTCAGGAACCTGCCCCATGCCCGGACCTTTGTCAGAGGACATGAGTAGTATGGCTCCCAGCACGTATGGAAAGTAGAAAAGGTGGATTTATTGAATTACTGTGGGGAAGAAGGGTGAGAGGAGAATTTTTTCCTCAGGCCTCTGAAAAAAAAGTTTGGTTCTTTTCCATGCTCTGAGTTTGTAGGCTCTACGATTTAAGTCACAGGCCTGAGCTAGCTTCTGTTGCTAGAGTGTCAGGCCCTCATTAGCTCTTATTTGCTTTAGTGGCCACCCTGGGCTTTATGGCCCTGGCTCTATAGCAGGTGGTTTCAATTCAGCCAAGGTTCCCCTGGTAACTCTTCAGCTCCCCAGTCTGTTTAAAGTTCTTATCCCCCCTACCAGGTGCCAAAGAGATGGAGATTTTAACCCTATGAACCCCAACTATGATAGCTCTCAGGAGCCAGAGGGGAAAGCATTTTCAGACCAGGAGGGAGTAAAAAACATTGTCAGCTGTTGCTAACAATGTGAAACAGCAAAATGTTGACTGAAATGAGGCCTCAGTTTGGAGATGACCCATCATTGTCAACCTTCCATACGCAGGTCTGTTATAGGACAGGGAGAGGGCAGCCCAAACCCCGCAAACCTGCCTATTCTAAATGGGTTCTGCCATCTGCTGCATCAACACAAAACATATGAGACTTTAATGGGAAGGAACTTTAATAAAACTAGGAAACAATACAGGTAAGGCAAAGAGTCTAGTTTCTAAATCAAGAACCCAAAGTTACCCGTCCCCTCGTGGGTAAAACGCCATCCAAATGGGATTGGCCCAGAGAAAGGCCCCAAAGCCTGCCACAAGTCTAAAGCACCTTCCAGTGGGGACCCACAGAAAAGGGTCAGAAACAACAAGACAAGCCTGGAAGGAAAAGAGCAAAATCAAAATCAAGGTAAAAGCTGCCATGGTCACCTCCCCATGGGTCTCACCCACATCTGTGTCACCCAGTGCACGACCAAAAGACAAGTGCAGTTTCTTCACATGTCTCTAGGCTCCATGAGCCTCCTCCAGGTCTCCTGGCTCCATCCTGCTTCCTTCTTCAGTCTCTTCTGCAGCTTCTTCTCTTCTTGCTCAGCTCCACCCTCCCTTGGGTGGGGCAGGCAACCTCCCCCTTTCCCGGGGACCACCCTCAGGTCCAGCACCTGAGCCCAGAGAAGGGCTGTGTAGTGCCTACAAGGGCATAGAGCAGGATCTCTGTGATCCTATGCAGACAGGTTAAGGAGGAGTCCTGGAGCCCTCGGTGGCTTTTCAGGATTTTACTGGGATTTTTACCAGTACAAGGCAGGCAGGGGTGCCAGGGGTCAGGAGACTGGCAGGCCTCCCAGCCCCCTGCAAATCTTCACTCTTTCTGTGCTCTCTGGCATTCTCTCATGGTCTCTGCTTCTCCTTTGCTGCTCTGCTCGTTCTGTTCCGCTCTCTTCTCTTCTGCTGGTGTCCCCGTGACGCCATCCTTATAAGACAGTCTCAGCCCAGGTGTACCTATCTATGCATGCCCGCACCCTACTCCAGGTGTCCACCATCATTAATCCTAAAGGTGGGAGGGCAGAAAAGCCTGACAATTATTTACCCTACAGGCTGCACAGGAGGAAACAGGAGTGGAGAGAGCAGGGATGTGGACAGAGACCACCCTGGCCAGTGCGAAGAGCTGTGGGGTCTAGGACAATAAGGCTCAGGAAAACAGGGAGCATCTCCTTAAGCCTGAGAGAAAGAATTTGGAAACAATGTAAGCTCAGTACATATAAATCCCTTCTGCTACAATCTAAAGTACTATGTTCCAGGAAAAACAATTTGCATGAGGTTAAATAGACTCATTTTTAGGCAATACCATCTTTATTTGAAGGAATGAATGACAAACTCATTATATAGATTTAGGTAACTTGTAGGCACTTCCTAGAAATTGAATGTGAGTGTGTTCCTTTAAGAAAATCTGACAGTTGTTAACTGATAGTAGTTAATTGCCATGATAAAATGCAAACTCCAAGGGAAAACCAGGTATTAGAAAATTGTGTCCCATCACCATAAGCTTGACAACTTCCTGTACTAACTAATTTTTCCTTTGGGATCTTTTGAATATAAAACAAATATAATTTTTAAAATTTGATTCTAGAATTAAACACAATGCTCATAGTGTCACAATGCTCATAGTGTCACAATGCTTTACTTTAAAAATCATGTATTTGTTCAGGGTCTAGTAATATGAAGAGAGTTCTATGGAATTAATGTAACAGAATAGAAAACATTCAGTGATAGTGTATCAGGTTTGTAGGGCAGGAACCCACACGGTGCAGGTTTTCTGATCCCATGCAGACCAGGCGAAGGAGGAGTCAGAGTCCTCAGTGGTTTTTTGCAGGTCTTTTATTGGGATTTACCCGGTACACAGCAGGCAGGGATGCTGGGGGGCCAGGACGCTGGCAGTCCTCCCAGCCCCCAGCAAGTCTTCACGCTATCTGGGCTCTCTGGTGATCTCTGCTTTTGCTTCTCTCTCAGCTTCTCTTTCGGCTTCTCCTTCAGCTTCTGGTGGCGTCCCCATGACGCCGCCCTTAAAAGCCCAGTCTCAGCCCAGGTGAATCCCATCTACCTATACCCACACCCTACTCCAGGTGCCCGCCATCAGGCATGCATTCAGGACCGCAAGGATCCATCATCTATCCTGAGGGCGGGAGGGCAGAAAAGCCTGACATTTTTCCTTACCCTACAAGGTTTCTCTTTGCAAATAACATGTGAAAAGCTACCATTGTACAGTTTCAATTTATTATCAAAGTTGTAACAAACCCGAGTACTCACAATTATCCTAAAAGATTACAAAATGCTATTCCTACATATTTCTTTAAGGCTGTATATTTTTTCACTGACCAACCAAAACAACAGGCTAAATGCAGAAGAAAATAGACAATTCAACTTCTAATGAGACAGAGACGACACTTGCAAAACTATAAATTGTAAAAGGTCCGCTTCTCAACACCATGATTATTTTCAGAAAGTTATTTTTCTTTAAAACAGTTAACATGCAATGGGTTATTAATACTACTCTAAATGAAATAAAAACATGTTTAAAACGATTTTATTTCTTGTATGGTGATAAAGATTGATAGTTTTATCCGCATAAAATTATACTTGGCGGTCCTTGGGAATTTGTAAGATGGGCGCATGCAGAGATCCTGAAATGAAAATGTTTGAGAATGGGTGACCCAATTCCAGAGCGTGGAGGAAGCTCTTGGTGCTAAAGAGGTGGAAGGGGAGGAGCAAAGTCCCAGGACAGGGATGAGGCTCTCAGGTCTTGGTCCCAGGGCCGTGTCTGGTAGGGGTGGGGAGAAGTTTAGAGTTGTAAGTTCACAACTGCCTCCCTCTCACCTGTGTTGGGCCCTGTACCAAGATGGGCACAGGGCAGGTTCTTTATGATTTGAGCAGACCGGACGGGTAAAGGAGGCGTCCTGGAGCCCTCGGTGGGTTCTTAGGCTTTTACTGAGCTTTACATGTAGTGCAGCAACCAGGAACATGGCAGGCAGGGGTGCCCCAGACACCCAGGAGGCCGGCAGGCCCCAAGCCCCCGGCAAGTCTTCACTCTGGGTTTCTTGCTCTTGGGGCTTTCTTTCTCCCCTTCTCTCTTCTGCCTCTCTCCTTCTTCTGTTTCTCTTCTACTTCTGCTTCTCTGGTAACTGTCTCAATACTCCTCCCATGGCCCACAGAAATAAGTAAGACAGTTTGCAACAATGTACAGCTGCAGGTGTTATAGGGCAGCCCCTATACAAAACGGGGTGCCTGACTGTGGGTCCTCACCCGTGCGCTTAAAAGGACTTATCAGTGCTCTACTGCAGGCACACATGAAAGGTTAATAAAAGGTTTATTTACAAGGGAAGGGGAAATGAGGAAATGTACAGCCTGGGAGAAAAGTGGGAGACAAAGTTTTAAATGAACCCTACCTGATCCGCTGATCTGGAATCCCAAATGGCACTCTGAGAGATGGCTGCAAGCCAGGAGCCATGAAGCCAGGAGGCGAGTGATAGCGAGCCAGCCCAAGGCCCTCGTGTTTATTTTTATATCCAACCTGGCTGCTTAACTCCACCCTCAGGTCCCGGCCACCTTCCTTTTGGTGGTGACGGGATTTGTCTTTCCCAATGTCTTGATGGCTTTAGTCTGGAGTGGTGGTGGAGTCCACAAAGCCTGTATGGGATTAGCTCAGGACATCATTTCCCCCTAACAATTCCCCCCTTTCACTTTTTGCCACCATTTCCATGGTGATGAAGATCAAACATGGATGCCGGGATATAGTCTCAGATGAAAATTTTCCAGGGTTCCAGTGTGAAAGAAAACCAGTACCTCCAGGTATTGTCCATTGTGGAAAGCAAAAGTCCTCCATTCCTGGAAAAACAGTTCATCAGTCCAAGCCAAAAGAAAACATCTGGAGGCATTAGCCAGAACAAGACAGCAAATATATCAAAATCACAGGAAAAAAAATCTTAAAATGGTTCAACTTATGTAAAAACAAATTCTCTCAACCTTGTTCCCAAATTTTTTTTCACCAGCATAGCAAAAGTTTGCAAACTAAATCTACTTTTAAACCATATTGCCTATTTTTGCATAAAATCACAGGGCAGAATAACTAAGCAGCAATTTTAGCTGGCTTCGTTGGAATACTCCATATAGGATTAAGAGCAAACTGTTGACATCCGGTCCGTGTAGGCTTCAGGAACAAGTTGCTCTCATCAGACTCCACCTGGGCTTTCCTCTTCTCGAGGGTACAGGGACTTTTCGTTGGCCGGGTTGTCCAGTCCTGCCAATGGAGGCAAGCTTCCTCACCTTCTTTGGAGGTCTCTGGAACCCTACGAACAAAGCAAACTGGTTCTCCTCTTCTTGGTTCAGCTCTGTTTCAACTTTCTGGAAGAACTCCACACAAAGTCACACAATGAAACTTATGTCCAATTTTTTCAGTTTAAGCAAACAAAATCCCTATGGAAGTTATGCAAAAACAGACTCTGAGATAAGTAGTAAAAGATTACTACCACTATTTTTATGCTGTGTTGGTATCAAGGGGATAGAAAATGCAAACACAACTTAGCTTTGCTGGAAAAAAAAAATTGCAACCTTGCTGCAGATCCTGGTCACCAAAACAAGAAAACTTTGTGGATTCACAACAAAATGCAAAAAAAATTATCAGTATTATGTCAAAGAAAACTTAGTCAATATCAGGTGTATTTCCAACTCTATTCAGTCCTTTGTAGGAAAGTTTTACTCTCAACACTTCCATCAATAGGAATCTGTTGAGACCTTTTCTCCCTATATTTCCAGAAACAATTCCTGTAGATATTAAACAACTGAAGTATACAATATTACAAGGCGAAAATCACCATTGACAATTTACATTCATATCAGGTCAAGGTGTTACCCGTTTTCCCAAGTGACAATGCTTCCCTTCTAGTTTACTCTACTAGGTAAGCCAAATAGAACAAATTCATTTAATGCCTTTCCCAGGAGGAAAGGGAGAAACTTTGTGGAGTGTCTCAGGAGCTCTACTGAGGTTCCACAAAATTCCCTTGCATCAGCCAAATGACAGGCTACCAAATTTGTACTTGAATTTAGATATCTGGGAAGCTTTGCCATAAATATCAGAAAAATAACAGAAACAACAATGTTCAATCTCTATGAAGGCACCGGCTTAGTTCAGTAGTACAATTTTGACAATGAAACCATAACCTTTGTGTTTCCTCATAACTGGAGACTTTTTTTTTTCTTCAATGTCTATGGGCACCATGTATACCAATTTGTCAACCACTGGAGGTCAAGACAAGGACACAAGGAAAGGACATACAGACGTACAACATATAGAAACAAAGAGCTCTTTAGTTACCATTTATCACGTGTGGGATATCTCATACAACTGCAGTTTCACTCATAGGCCAACGTAACAAAAACAAGCAGAGAAAAGAAAAAAATCAAACAAAAGTTAAAAGGAAATACCAAAATCAAGATTGAACGCCTTTCTGTGTAAAAAAAAAAAAATACTGGCAGCATATGCATGATCCTAGATGTTATTTCACGTCTCCTAAACTTTGAAAGGAAGAAGATTGGTTAGAGCATGTTAGTTTTCTCAGGGTTTCTTCAGGAAAAAAAAATGAGTCCTTGGGTATCCTGCAACAATAACTGGAAAAGAAGTCAGTAATATTCAAGTTTTTGTCTGTTTCTTAAACAAATATCTCAAGTCCTCAATGGGTTCACAAGACGAGTGGGACTTCGCCTCTGGGTCAGTTCCTCCTGGGGCTTTCTTAACTCTGGAATGATGTACCCAGGGTTTTATGCCTGCAAGTTTCAGAGAAGTGTGTGCTCAGCAAAACATCATATGGACCAGTCCATTTTTCTGACAGCTGGTTTTGAGCATCCCCGCTCTGCCAAGTCTTCAGTAAGACCTGATCTCCAGGTCTGAAGGGATGCAATGGTTGATCAGGAGGCATAGACATCCTTGAGGTTGCAAAGTTATGAATTACTGCCAGAACCTCCTGGATGTGCTTCACATATTGTGTGATCCAGCAATCTTGTGCTATGCCCAGACTGGCTTTCAGAACTGAGGCCTGGAAGGGTCTTCCGAACACAATCTCAAAAGGGCTTAATCGTAGCCCACTTCTAGGTGCCACTCTTATGCGGAGGAGGGCAAGGGATAGTACCTGGTCCCAACGAAGCTGTGTTTCTTGGCACAGTTTTGCCAAGGTTTTCTTCAAGGTATGGTTCATCTTTTCTGTTTGCCCGGAAGACTGCGGTCTCCATGCAGCATGCAATTTCCAGTTAATCTGTAACGCACTGCTTACTGCATGAGTGATGTCAGAGACAAATGCCGGCCCATTATCACTCTGGATAGAGTCCTGCAACCCAAAGCGAGGGATTGTCTCTTTCAGTAGCTGTTTGGCAACCTCAGAAGCTTTTTCTGTCTTTGTGGGAAATGCTTCCACCCAACCCGAGAACGTGTCCACAAAAACCAAGAGGTGTTTGAAATTGCCTGTTGTTCTAGGCATTTGCGTAAAGTCCACCTGCCAGTCCTCAAAAGGACACTTGCCCCGATATTGAACCCCAATGGCTTTAGGGTGGGAGTCAGTGTTGGGGTTTTTCCTGGCACATAATTCACAACCTCTGGTGATCCGTTGTGCTATTTTGTGTAAATACGGGCCCTTCAAATATGGGCGCACCGTTTCTAATAAGGCATCTCTCCCATAGTGATATCCTTCATGAAGACGTTTTAGCACCGGGTATAACAGGAACTCTGGGAGGAGTATCATCCCATGGGAGTTTCCTCTCCAAGTGGAGCTGGGGTCAAACTCAGTAAATCCCCATGCACGAGCTCTCTCCTCATCCCGCTCGGTGTATTCAGGAGCATACTGAGTCAGGTCCACAACAGGGATGAGTGCACCCTGGAGGGCAGAACGGGCAGAATGGGCAGCGGCCTTAGCCACCCGATCAGCTGCCCTGTTGCCTTTGCCATGTCAGACCCACCCTTTTGGTGGCCAGGACAGTGCATCACAGCAACAGCTGATGGTAAAGCTACTGCCTTTAACAGGGCCAGGATTTCTAATGGGTGTTTGACATCCTTGTTACTGGCAGTAAGAAGTCCCCGCTCCTTCCAAATGGCCCCATGCATGTGGAGAATCATAAAAGAGTACTTGGAGTCAGTAAATACATTGACTCTTTTACCTTTTGAGCATTCCAATGCACAGGTCAGGGCTATTAATTTGGCTTTCTGTGCTGATGTACCTGCCGGAAGAGCCTTGGCCTCCACGGTGTTCTGGAGCGTCACCACTGCGTATCCAGCACATCGACGGCCTTGGTCCATAAAGCTGCTGCCATCTGTAAATAGCTCCCACTCTGGATCTGGCAGAGGCTGGTCAGTTAGATCTGGTCAGCTGGCATACACTGTGTCTATGGTTTCTAAACAGTTATGGATTAAAGTGGCATCCTCAGATCCGTCTGCATTGCTTGGAAGCAGTGTGGCAGGATTCAGGGAGTTGGAAACCTGCAGCTTCACATTAGGATTGTCTAACAGAGCCGCTTGATATTTTCCCATTCGCCCGGCAGTCAACCAAAGTCCACCCTTCTGTTCCAGCAATGTCAAGACCTGATGTGGCACACACACAGTGATGGGCTGACCCAATGTAAACTTCTCTGCTCGTGTAGGAGGTCACAAGTGGCAGCCACAGCACGCAAACATGGAGGCCATCCCTTACTGGTGTGGTCCAATTGTTTGGACAGATATGCAATGGGCTGCATTTCTGGCCCCAACAATTGGATTAGTACTCCTAGGCCAACATCCTGTCTCTCATGTACATAAAGTTTGAATGGCTTCCTAAGATCTGGAAGCCCTAATGCTGGTGCTGAGATCAACTTTACTTTTATTTCATCAAAGGCCTTTTGACATTCTGGGGTCCAAGACAAAGGTTCAGAGTTCAGGCCTTTGAGAGCATCATACAAGGGTTTTGCTATTAATCCAAAGTTAGGAATCCAAATCCTACAAAACCAGCCATACCCAAAAATCTGTGCAACTGTCGCTGGTTGCTGGGGACTTTAAGGGCTGAAATTACTTGTTTCCTTTCCATCATCAAGCTCCGTCTGCCTTTTTAATTTCAAACCCCAAACACGTCACCGTTTATTTACAGATCTGTGCCTTTTGAGGTGACACCTTATAGCCACATTCTGCCAAGTGGTTCAGTACCACTATGGTATTTTCCAGACAAGATTTGTAGTCTGGACTTGCAATCAATAAATCATCCACGTATTGCAACAAGACACCCTGGTTAATTGAACCTTCCTGAGATCCTTGGCCAATATTTCCCCAAAAATAGTTGGGGAGTTCTTAAAGCCCTGTGGAAGCACAGTCCAGCAACACTGGGGAGTGCTCTTGGACTCAGGGTCTTGCCACTCGAAGGCAAAAAGCGGTTGATCCTGGACATCAATTGGGATACAGAAAAAGGCATCCTTAGGTCTAATACGGAAAACCACCCAAAGTCACCAGGTATGGCAGTTAATAAGGTGTAGGGATTAGGCACGGTGGGGTGTAAATCCCAAACAATGTCATTAATGGCCCTTAAATCTTGGACAAAATGGTACTTGCCTGTATGGGGTTTCTTCACTGGCAGAATCGGAGTGTTGTATGGTGAGCGGCAGGGCCGAAGGAGTCCAGATTGAAGGAACCTTTTCAATACTGGCTCAATTCCCCTCAAGGCCTCCTCCTTTAAGGGATATTGCTTCCTCCTCGGGGTTCTGCTCCCCTCTATCACTTCTATCTTTACAGGCTCTGCATTTTCGCATATCCTGGGGTTCCATTAGCCCATACCCATTTACTTACTCTTTCAACAATTTCTGGAGGTAAAATTTCACCCTTCGGTGGAACATCTTGAGTAAGTAACATCTGGAACCGCAGAGCATGCTCTGGAGGCACCTGTAGGTGAAGCCTCTGATGTTTTGGTGAGAATATAATTCGTGTGCTGAGCTTTCTTAAAAGGTCGCGACCAAGTAGAGGGATTGGACACTCTTCCATGTATAGGAAGCTATGGTGGAGCTGTGTGGTGCCCAGCCGGCACTCCAAAGGTTGTAGGAAGGCTTTCTGTTGTGGCCTTCCCATAATCCCAGTGACTGGTACAGTCTCTTTGTTCATTTTAGTTAATTTTGAATTCAAAACTGAGTATGTCGCTCCAGTGTCCACCAAGAAATCAATGAGACGATTCCCCACAGCGAGTGTTACCCGGGATCTGAGGGGGTTATTCTAATGGGCTTCTCTAGATCTAGTGGAGCCCCCAGGAACCCCCATTCTGCATCTGCACTTTCTCCATAAACTTTCATTTGTCTCCTTTCCTCTGCACTTGGCTCTAGATTCCTTCTACTCTGTCTATATTCCCTCCTATCTTCACCTGAGGCTCTACCCTGTGCTGTCATTTGTCTCCTTTCCTCTGTACTGGGCTCTCAATTCCTTCTCTGTCCATATTCCCTGTCATCATCTGAACCTCTACTCTGTGCTAACATTTGTCTTCTTTCCTCTCTCCTTGGTTCCTCCTTGGTTCCTCCTTGGTTCCTCTCTCCTTGGTTCCTCTCTCCTTGGTGTACTCCTCCTATATTCCCTCCTGTAACCCCTACGTGAATCATCATATCGTGGTGTTCTCTGTCTTTAATCCTGCCTTCTATAATTATTGCGTCTGCCGCTTCCCTATAATCTGGGACAACTGTACTTCCAATGTCCCTCTTCCCTACAGAAAGCACACTGATTTCTTCCTAGGGGTTCACGTCTCTGTCCATTACTGTTTCCCTGAAACCCTGTTCTGTGCTCTCTTTGTAAGAAAATAGTTGCAGGTTTTGGTCTTCTGTCCTCTCTATTATGAACCCTAAATGCTAAGTCCACTACTTGGGACGGACTCATCTCTGTGACGCCGTCCACCTTAGCTAACTTTTTCTGTATGTCTGGGGCACTATGGGTAATGAAAGCCATAGTGATCAGATGAGCATTTTCTGGGGCATCTGGGTTTATATCTGTGTGGTTAGTGTATGTTTGAATAATCCTCTCAAGGAACTCTGACGGATCCTCATTAGCTCCTTGCTCGAGTTGCAATATTTTGTTAAAAATTTTTTTGTTTGGGGATTCCCTACTGCAGTCCTACCAATAAGCATTTTTTATACAGATCCAACATCGCTGTTCCTCCATTGTTAGGGTCCCATCCAGGATCTTCCTCTGGGACAACAACCTCTGGCTCTGGGGATTGTCTATCCTGTTGGTGGAGACTCTCCGCCTCCTCCCTGGCTTTCCTGAATACCATCCCCTGCTCATCCAGAGTTAATAAAGTATGCAGCATGGACTGTATATCTGCCCAGTTAGGGCGGTGGGAGACGAAGATAGAGGCAAACAAGTTCGCCATCCTCTTAGGAGCCTGCCGGTATGAGGGAACAGAGCTCCTCCAATTCAGGAGGTCCACAGTACTGAAAGGATGGTGCCACCAAAAGTACCCAGCAGGTCTCCCATGTTCATTCAAGCCACCCATTGGCATCTGGCGAAGGGGAAACTGTCCTGCCTCAGGGTGATCCTTCCTGCCAAAATGGGTGCCGAGTCTAGTGTGGGGAGGAGACGCAATTTTAGTGTCCTCCCCAGAGGGCAGTGGAGGCTGTGAAGCCTCAGGGTTCTGCATGGGAGGGGCCTTGTCACATGGAAGAGGATTTTGTCCTGATGTATTTAAAGTATTTAAAATATGATGCTCCTCCTCTTCTAACTCTGCCCGCTGGCAGTCCTCATGGAAAGAGGAAGGTTTATCCTTTCTCTGTGCCATAAGCCGAGCCTGTGCCATATCCAATTTATGGAGGGCAGCCTCTATCCGGTCCTGCATATTTTTAAAAGCTTGATCTTGTATGCTTTTATAAACTGACTCAAAGATGTTCCGGTTCTCATCCCTCATGCACTTAATAGTTAACTCAAAGGCCTGATGTTGTATGGCCATGTTATAAAGCCTGAATTTGTTGTTGCATGGCTAAGTTAAGATCCTGAATGTGTTGTTGCACATTTTCAGTATGTGAAGTAGAACATCTACCTCTCATAGAAACAAGAATGTAGCAAATGGCGCTTACACATATTACCAAAAAACACCCAGAAGCACAGACTGTAAAGGGATGGCTTGTAAACCACCCATGTATGTACACAATAGTAAAATCATGTGCCATACACCAGGCTTCATCAAATTATTTAAATTAATGAAACTGGTGGTAATATTTAATGGAAGAAGGCTACTTAAATACAAGGCCGGAAGGAAACTGAAAGAATTCAAGCTAGGGATGAAACTGTATAAGCTCATGGGAAGGAACTTTAATACAATTAGGAAACAATATAGGAAAGGCAAATAATCTAGTTTCTAAATGAAGCACCCAAAGTTACCCGTCCCCTCGTGGGTAAAAGTCCATCCATATGGGATTGGCCCAGAGCAAGGCCCCAAAGCCTGCCACAAGTCTAAAGCATCTTCCAGTGCAGACCAACAGAAAAGGTCAGAAACAACCAGACAAGCCCGGAAGGAAAAGAGCAAAATCAACATCAAGATAAAAGCTGCCATTGTCACCTCCCCATGGGTCTCACCCACATCTGTGTCACCCAGTCCACGACCAAAAGACAAGCGCAGTTTCTTCACGTGTCTCTAGGCTCCATGAGCCTCCTCCAGGTCTCCTTCTGGCTCCATCCTGCTTCTTCCTCAGTCTCTTCTTCAGCTTCTCCTCTTCCTGCTCAGCTCCACCCCCCTTGGGTGGGGCAGGGAACCTCCCCCTTTCCTGGGGACCACCCTGTTACAAAAGGACTTATCAATGCTCTACTGCAGGCACACACGAAAGGTTAATAAAAGGTTTATTTACAAGGGAAGGGGAAATGAGAAAATGTACAGCTCAGGGAAAAAAGTGGGAGACAAAGTTTTAAATGCGTCCTACCAGATCCACCGATCAGGAATCCCAAATGGCGCTCTGAGAGCTGGCTGCAAGCCAGGAGCCATGAAGCCAGGAGGCGAGCGATAGCGAGCCAGAGAGCCCAAGGCCCACGTGTTTGGTTTTATATCCAACCTGGCTGCTTAACTCCACCCTCAGGTCCCAGCCACCCTCCCTTTGGTGGTGACGGGATTTGTCTTTCCCAATGTCTTGATGGCTTTAGTCTGGAGTGGGGGTGGGGTCCACAAAGCCTGTATGGGTTTAGCTCAGGACATCCTATCCCCCTAACACAGGTGCCCCATCAGGCAAGGTAAACGTTGGGCTCCAGTTTTTCACTTCCCTTTTCCGGCCAAAGCAGCCAATCAGCATTCCCGCAGCTCCGGTTATAATGACTCTACCCTGCCTTCTCGGTCTTTTTCATCTGGTAGGTGAGGGTAATGAGGCCCTGGCCTCTGCTGCTGCTGCTCTTGGGTGCACCGGCCCTGCCCGAGACATGGGCGGGTGAGTGCGGGTTGGAGGGAAACCGCCGCTGAGGAGGGGGTAGCAGGAGACCCCCGTGGCGGCAGCGGCGGCGCTGGACCCGCTGATGGCTCGTTTCCGCCATCACCGCCCAGTTGTCCCCCTTAACCCCGTGTCCTGGCCCCTTTCTGTCCCTCCCAGCCCCTTCTCCTCTTGCCCCGGGAGTCTCGGCCCTTCTGTCCCGCCGCCCTTAACTCTCTGGGGAGCCCCCTCTCCCTCCCCTCCCGCCCCGTGTCCCCAGCCCGGGTCTCCCTCCCGCCCCCAGGCTCCCACTCCCTGAGGTATTTCTACACGGTGATGTCCCGGCCCGGACTCGGGGAGCCCCGCTTCTTCGCCGCGGGCTACGTGGACGACACGCAGTTCGTCCGGTACGACAGCAACGCGGCGGGGCTGGGGATGGAGCAGCAGGGGGCGGAGCACTGGGACGCCGAGACGCGGAGAGTGAAGAGCACCGCACAGACTTTACGAGCGAACCTCCACGATCTGCGCGGCTACTACAACCAGAGCGAGGCGGGTGAGCTGCCCGGGCCGAGGCGTGACCCCCATCCCCACGGACGGGCGGGGAACCCCAGACTCCACATCTGCCCTCGACGGGACCCAGAACGAGCCGGTGGGGGCTTTCTTCTCTGAGGTTTCAGTTTCAGTATAGGTTTATTCCTAGCAGGTGATGGGGCGCGGGCGGGGCTACTGCGAGGCTGATGTGCGGTTGCGGCTCAGGTTCTCACACCATCCAGAGGATGTCTGGCTGCGACGTGGAGCCCGACGGGCGCCTCCTCCGCGGGTATGACCAGTTCGCCTACGACGGCGCCGATTACATCTCCCTGAGTGAGGACCTGCGCTCCTGGACCCCCGCGGACTCAGCGGCTCAGATCACCCGACAGAAGTGGGAGGCAACCGGAGAGGCTGAGTACTGCAGGAACTACCTACAAGGGGAGTGCGTGGAGTCGCTGCTCAGATTCCTGGAAAAGGGAGGGAGACACTGCAGCGCTCAAGTAAGAGAGACATTGCAAGGCCTCCGTGACTTCAGCTCTCCCTCAGGCTGACACCCCAGGGAAAAATGGAGTAATGGTCAGAACACAGACCTCTTTCTGGGGCCTCCCTGGCGGCCTAAGGGGGTAAGCACAACACTGGGGCCTGCCAGGGAGGTGACCCACATGGCCCAGCAGACCTCTCCTGTCTTGGCCACCTCTCCCTCAGCAGTGTATTTCAGCCAATCCGCCTGTTCTGTTAGGTGCTCTGTCTGGTGAATCTTCTCACCACCACCCCCCACACACCCCCACACCCCCCACACCTCCACACCCCCACCCCCGTCTGTAGGGTTCTTGTATGCATAAATACATCTTTAAAAAACAAACAAAAAAAGACCTCTTTCTGGTCACAGAGGAGGAGACTTCCTGGGTTTCCTATTCTGTGCTAGAAAGACTTGCCTGTAGGGCCCCACTTTTTCTGAAGGACAGTTAAGGAATCCAGTCTCTCCTGAACCTGATGGGAAACCAGCCCTGAAATCACCCTTCACCGGATCCTTTTGACCTGGCAGCCATCTTGGAGACCATCAGTTTCTCACTATGTCTTGTTTTTGGTCTAATTAACATTTTTCAGATCTGACTCTTGCTTTTTTGAGTCCCCAGGTCAGGAGCATAAATCTGTGCTCTCCCCCTTGGAGACCTTCATCTTTCTATCCTGAGCTCTTACCCTGATTTACCCATTCTAAGAAACAGATTATCCCAGACTCCCCAGATCAGGCTGGTTTATAGGTTTTGTGCTTCTTCCAAATGCATTTCCCTGTCCATTCTCAGGATGGTCACCTGAGGCTGCTTCAGTCTCCATGAAGGAAAACCCAAACAGTGTTCTCACCCTTCTCCTCAGATGCCCCAAAGACACAGGTGACCCACCACCCCACCTCTGACCAGAAGATCACCCTGAGGTGTTGGGCCCTAGGTTTCTACCCTGCCCACATCATGCTGACCTGGCAGCGAGATGGGGAGAACCTGACCCAGGACATACAGCTGGTAGACACCAGGCCTGGTGGGGATGGAACCTTCCAGAAGTGGGCAGCTGTAGTGGTGCCTTCTGGAGAGGAGCAGAGATATACATGCCATGTGCAGCATGAGGGCCTACTGGAGCCCCAAGTCCTGAGAGCAGGTAAGGACGGGGACACAGCCGCAGAGGAATCAGGAGCCCTTCTGGAAAACTTCACCTGTCTCTGGATGGAGGCCTGGGGCTCAGGGTATTACCTTCCCTTCCCTTCCCTTCCAGTGCCTGCTCCTCAGTCCTCCATCCCCACTGAGGTCATCATTGCTGGCCTGGTTCTCCTTGGAGCTGTGCTTATAGGAGCTGTGGTGGCTGCACTTGTGAGGTGGAAGAAGAAGCTCAGGTAGGGAAGGTAGTGGGGGATCTTGTCCACTGGGGGCTTTTATGTCCCAGGGAGAACTTGTCCTGCCTGGTAATGGAAGTACCATCCACACACATGTGTTGCCAGTCTGGAGCTGATTGCTACTCCTCACTCTTTTGTAAGCCATGTATGAAAGTGAATCACAGATTGTTCACCTTGATAATTCTGGTGATGGAGCCCTGACTCCAGCAAATGTCAGAGGGGAAGGTCCCTGCTGAGGACAGATTCCAGGAGGTGGTTGCTCCAATCTCCCCTCATCTTTCTTATTTCCTGATCCTGCCCTGGATTTCCAGGCATAGTTCTGGAACATTCCTTGTGGCCAGATTAGGGATTCATTTAAGACTTCATGGCCCGACTCTTTTGTGGTCTTACAGGATGTTTCTTCCCACAGGTGGAAAAAGAGGAAGCTGCACTTAGGGTACAGGTTACAGGTAAGTGTGGATCATTGGTTTATCCCTGAGCCCCTGGGGACAGTGTAGATGGAGCCCATGGGGGAGGCACCCACCTCAGTTCCTCCTGTGGTCTCATCTCTCATGGCTCTGACCAGGTTCTGTTTTGTTCTCCCCAGGTAGCAACAGTACCCAGGGCTCTGATGTGTCTGTCAGCCACTAAGGGTGAGACCCTGGGACCTGCAGTGGGAGGGGCTGGGGCAGAGAGGATGGGAATAGGTTATAGGGAAGCTGTGAGGGGGACATCTGAGGATGTGGTGGACTGTGGAGAATGTTGACACTTCCCTAACTTTGTTCATGGTCATTTTTCTTCACAGTGTGAGACAGCTGCCTTTGGGACCGAGTGATGCAGGAGTCTTCTCATCTTCACTTTTTGACTCCTCCACTGCCTGTACTTTGTGTTTTCCTGAGGAATAATGTCCACTTCTCTGTTGAAAGTAATAATCCAGATATGAATTTGAGAATAAATAAAGAGACCTCACGACCAGCCAGAACTGCAGGTTTGCTGTTCTGAGTCTCTGGAGATGTGGTAGGAGTGGAGGTGGGGGTGGGGTGAGGGGGCAGAAGAGGCTGTGAGGAGCCAAGGGGGATGGGGCCTGTGTCCAATCATTGCTGAGTACATCCTGGGCTTTGATGTGGTCACTCCTCAGGGATCATCTCCCTGCTTTGTCCTTGTCCTTTAGTAGCACCTGTCCCAGCAGGACCTGTGATCACAGGGACTCAGACACCACCTGGGCCAGTCCTGTCTCCAGGAATGTGGATAGAGGCTGCCTGTGGCTGGGTCAGTCTAGGCTCAGGCTAGGGTTTGGGCCTCACTAAAGTGACCTTGAGAAAAGGTTTAACAGACACATTGCCCACGAGGATGTGTAGGGAAGTTCTTTCCAAGCAGGGCAACCTCCAGTGCAGATGCCAGGGGCAGGAATTTCTGTGGCTGAGATAAAGGCTGCTGGACCAGAGGGCACCCGAGATAGGATCTTTGTGCACCCAGATCATTCAGGTCTGGAGGATGTTGGGTCTGACTCTCTAAGTAAGATGTGAGGTGACAAGACTTCCTGAACAGAGACCAACCTGTGCGACTACTCTCTAGTAGCCTCTGTCTGGCTGCTGTGTAGCACTGAAGGGTGCAAGGTGGGAAGATAAATGTCAGAAACCAATGCAGGTTGCAGAACAGAGAGATTGGTGGCTTTGTTGGGGGAGGGGGAGGGGAGGTGAACAGGAAAATAATAGAAAGTGATTGGATCTGTGTATTTACACATGGACTTGGTAGCATTTCCTACTGCTGGGTTGCGAAAGGGGTCAAGGATGACACTCAGTGTTTCAGACTGTGCTGGCAGTGGTGCAGCCTCAGTGACATGGGGAGACCCAGAAGAACCATATGTGGGCATCCTAGGCATTCACTTTAGGAAAGTTGAAGCTGAGATCTATTTGAAATGAAAGTGATGTTGGCAATTGGACACACAAGTCTGGAGTAGAGATGAAATATCTGAGTTAAGGAAATAGACTTGGGAGGTGATAGGATGTGAATGTTGTTTGAATGCTCGCACTCAGAAGAGTAGGTACCCAGGTAGTGATGACTAAGGAAAAGAAAGAGCAGGTTAAATCCCAGACCCCCAGTAATGAGTGATCTGAGCAGGCACCTGGAGTTGACTGCACAGTCTGGCTCCATGTGGAGAAGACACAGAGAGCCCCCACTTCAGTAAGCACAGGGGTCTCCTGGATTCTAGAAGTTCTAGAACAGAGCCTGAGATTCTATTATCAACTCCTTTCCTCACCTTAGGGATGGAGAATTTGGGGTTGATTCCCAGGAGATGATGCTTTCATCCATGAAAGCAGGAACAAATAACAGGGACTCTGCAGTCCCAGGTTTCATCCAAAGAGACTGACGGCAACTGTATTCTTGGCAGACTTGGGAAACTGGAGACGTGGCTACCGGAGTGGGATGAGAGTGGGCAGTCAGCAATGTTGGAATGACACAGCACTTCAAGTTGAAAAATGCCATCTGTGAAAACCTGTAGCTGACATTATACCTCATGGTGAAAACTGAATACTTTCTACTTAAAATAAGGAATAGGGATATGTTGATTCTCACATAAGATCGTACATTGTAAAAAAAAAAAAAAAGATCATACATTGTATAGAGATCAAATATAGAACATTGTGAAAGATAAATAAAAGCACTATGGATAATAAAGATGAAGTAAGTGTTTAAGTTGCAGCTGACATGATCATGTACATAGAAAATCCTAAGGCAAAAAAACTTCTAGAACTAATAGGTGAATATACCAAAATGTGGGTTAGGTCTAGGTCAACTGTATTTCTATGTACCAATGATAGAAAATTAATAAAATGGTTAAGTATAAATTCCATTTATAATAACATCAAAATGAAATAGTTAGATATAAATTTAGGAAGTGGATAAGATTTGCACGCTGAGATCTACTTAGTACCATTGAGAGAAAGCAAAGAATTATCACATAAATGGACAGATATTCAAGGATTGTGACACTGTGTTGTTAAGACCTAATTCTTTCAAAATTAATCTTTAGAGAAAAGCAATTCAATCCTGAATCTGAGTGTCGATCAACATCTTGGTAGTTGTTTTTAAACGACATTGACAAACTATTTTCCTCAATTTTCAAGGAAATACAAGGGATTTTGAAAGATTAAGATACTTTTTTCTAAAGAAAAATTCTTGGAAGAGGTGCAGCACCTGATTTCAAGACTTAGTATAAAGCTCAGAGGAACAGAATGAGTCTTGTTGTCACAGGGATGGTCTAGGCCAGTGGAGCAGAATAGAATGTGTGGTGAGAATGGCTGATACACTGGCGAGAAAATGCAGATAAGCTTCTGAGAAAGGCAGTCAAGGCAATTCAGTGGGGACGTGATGTGGAAACTAAGCAGACACAGGAAGAGAGGGACACCCTCGCCACACACTAACTGAAATGAGGCAGAGACCTAAAGATAAAAATTAAACTGTGCTGTCCAAGAGTAGTAATAATTAACCACAGATGTCATTTTACACTTTCCGTAGACACATTTAAAAGGACAAAAATGTAGTGGGTGTAAATAATATTTTATAAAACTCCAAACAATGCAAAATGCTATACTTTCACAAAGACAAACAATAGAAAGATTATGATACATTTTACATTCTTTTCCTCATACTTCACCTTTCATTTTTTAAAAAAGGATTTATACATACAAGAGCTGGGGTACAGGCCAGAGGTGTGGGGGGTGAGAGGATTCACCAGAGACAGAGTGGGGAACAGAACAGGCAGACTGAAATACACTGCTGAGGGGAGCAGCAGGCCAGTCAGGAGAGGTCTGCTGCACCATCTGGGTTGCTCCCCAGCTGACCGGGAATCCAAATCCAACTCATGCTGCAATGGCTGCAGATAGTTTCATAGGTTGTGTCTTAACCCTTGTGCCACCAGATAGGCCACCTTTCTTTCTTTCTTTTTTTTTTTAATATTTTATTTATTTATTTATATAAGCACTGGGTACAAGCAGAAGCGCGGGAGGGTGAGAGGATTCACCAGAGCCAGAGCAGGAAACAGAACAGGCAGACCGATGAAATACACTGCTGAGGGGAGCAGCGGGCACGGCAGGAGGTCTGCGGGCCATGTGGGACCCTTGCTCCAGCCGGGGATCAAACCAGCGCTGCAGAGGCTGTAGGGTAGCTTTGCAGTCCAGTGTTCAACCGCTGCGCCACTGGGGAGGCCCAGGCCCACCTTTCTTGAAATCACTGTTTCACGCCTGCAAAGACTAGAAATTCCTCATATTGTTGTCCTGAATGTGGGGGCCGGATCCTCTTCACTCTGTGACAAAAACCTCCCCTAGACTGAAAATTAGGAAATAGGCAGAATCTAACTCCTACCACCCTTTGTTCTCTCTTCCCCAGATGCTTCTCATGATGAACCCTTACCTGGTTCTACCTGCATTCCTGGAAACTTGGAAAATTAGTTGTCACATCCCTAGAAAGTTCTCTGTCCTCTGGGTTGTAGTGGCATCTGAAACAAACATCCCCTGATGCTGAGAAAATGCCCTGCGGGGGCAGTCATACCCCTTGACTCCTGTCACTTAAACATGGGCACCTCCTTGGGCCTGGAGATGTGAAGCCCTGCCCCTCCCTCACATTCCTTCACCCCTTGTCATCCCAGCACTCCCCCATCCAGGGAGTGAGTTGTTTGGGGTGCTGACCCTGCTAACTCCTTCAGAGACTTTTCCAATAAACTCATCTGTGCAAGACATTTTTTGGGGTTTAGAGTTCGGCTTCATCCACTCTGGGGAAAGGTCTGGTTGTGTCCTTTGCAAGGTGGTGACTTTGCTCCAGATCCAGGACTCTGGGATTTGTGACACATCAGATCCCTGACCGCTACACTGGGTGCAGGAAAGGGTGAGCACAGACATGGCTGGAGTGGACCCCTCAGCCTCCCCCTCCCCTCCATTCACAGTCTTGTCATCTCCCCCAGTGCCCAGCACAATGGAGATTAGGTCAGGAGACTCACACCCCCAACCCCACAACTCCTCTGCAGGAGGTGCTTCCTGAAGTCTGCACCACCTCCTGCCCCTGATGCAGCCTCAGGGCTTCCCTAGCAGAGCCAGGGTAGTGGAGAGGGCGATTCTAGAACACTCTCCTCCCAGTGACACAGGACTCACTGCTCACCTCCTTCAGACTTAGCCCAGATGTCACCTAGAGTTTGTTATGGTTTAGTTTCATCTGACCTTTCGTTTTGTTTCTCCATATTCCTCAAATGTGTGAAATCATCTACAATCGGTCTTTCTCTCTCTGATTTATTATTTCACTCAGCACAATCTTCTCCAGTTCCATCGATGTTGTCACAAATAGAAAGATTGCATCTACATTTGTAGCTGAATAACATCCCTTTGTGCATATACCACCTCTTCTTTTTCCACTCGTCTCCTGTGGACACTTAGCTTGTGCCCTCAGTGTGGCTATTGTAAAGAGCGCTGCAATTAACACACTGTCGTTGCAGTTTGGGGGATTAAAAATTAAAGTGTCATTTTCAATATTTTGAGAATCTGTTTACCACAACCAGCTGCTCCAGTGGCAGATGCGGGCAGGAGCAGCGTGGTTTCTCACCCTGCTGCTCCACCACAAGTCAGTTGTGGTTGTGGCTCCTCTGAACCCAGCAACCACCTCTCATGGCAATTGTGACCGTTGCTCCTCAGAGCCCAGCAACTGCGCTTTTACTTCCTGGATCATAGCTGGACAATCAGGTCTGAGCTATGAGCTCATTGGTGCTATATGTTTCAATCAGCCTGAGGATCGGAAAATGGTCCACCCAGACTTGTGGGTGTAGCACCCCGAAAGAGGATATAAGCCAGATCAGAGAATGCTTTTGGAAAGACTGTTCCAGCCTCCAAAGAAAGAAGGGCAAGACTCCATTCCTGGCCTCTAAAGAAAGAAGAAGGACCAGAAACTGAAAGACGAAAACAAGCATCCAGCAGCTGACCTCTGAGGTGGGCAGAGAAGCCAAAGACCTTTGTGAGAGACTGGGCCTCTGTCCTATCCCTGATATCGCCTGAAAGGAGCACTAAATGCTCCAGGCCTGGCGTCACACGGAGCTGTTAACACTTGGTGTTAACAAAATGTTAGCCTTGGGGGACTAGGAGTGACCATTAGGACTGGCCGGTGCTGTCGGCAGTCCTGGTGACAGGTGGCTGGTACTCTGCTTGCACATTTGGTGGCACTATCTGGGTGAGATAGTCTGTCACTTGTGGCTACAGTGAGCCTTTGTTTGCCCTGTTTGTAAAATAAGCCCATGGTTGCTGTCCCTGAGCCTGAGGTCTCTTGCTACTATGTACTGGTGTGAGAACCCAGACAGTGGCCCATCCTCTTATCAGGCACTGCGCTTTGTTCAGCTATCGCCCACAGGCCCCTGTTGTGTGGGTGTTATTGCTACAGCACTTGGTGTTTGCTTTGGCCTCTTGGGGCTTTTTGGTAACTCTACTGTCTTGGAGCCCAGGCAGGTGGATAGCCATTCTGGCCTATCCTGGTGTCCCATCATCCTCCTGCCCTTACTGCCCCTCTTTCAAAACCACAAAATTATTATATTTCCCACTGGGATTGGACAGTCTATATTCCTAAGGGCTATTTTTAAAATAGCATCATTATTTTAAAATAGTTTGTAATTTATGGAATAGTTTAGAATCAGTACAGAGTTCCTATAATTCCCACATTTGTGTCCCTTGTTGGTAACATATCATGATTTTATTTGTGCACTTAATGAAGCAATATTGATACCTGATTACTGGACTTCATGCTTTATTTGGGTGTCATAGATTTTTTTCCCAGAATCCTGTGCTGATACCACCTTAAGTTGTAACCCAGTCTCCTAAGGCTCCTCTGGCTGAATCAGTCTCTTAGACTCTCCTAGTGTTTGAGGGTTTTGACATTTTAGGGCAACACTGCTCAGGTGCTTTGTGAATGAATTCAGTTGGTTTTGTTATAGCCCCGATATTGAACGGGTTCCTGTCTGTGGGTCCTCACCCACGCGCTTAAAAGGTACTTATGAATACTCCACTACAGGCACACACAAAAGGCTAATAAAAGGTTTATTTACAAGGGAAAAGGAAATAAGGAAAATGTACAACTCAGGGAGAAAATAGAGAAATAAAGTCTTTAATGCGTCCTACCCGATCCGCTGACTTGGAAACCCAAAGTCACTCTCAGAGCTGGCCAGATGCTGCGAGCTGGCGGAGAGCCAAAATGGGGGATCCCCAAAGCCCACGTGTCTGCCTTTTATATCAACCTGGCTGCTTAACCCCACCCTCAGGTCCCAGCTACCTTCCCTTTGGTGGGGATGGGATTTGGAGTTCCCAGTGTCTTTGGCTTTGGCCTGGGGTGGGGGTGGAGTCCACAAAGCCTGTATGGAATTAGCTTTAGGACATCCTTTTCCCCCTAACAGTTTGACTGGGGTGATGGGGTTGGGGAAAAAAACAGAAACATGAAGAGCCCTTCTCAGCACAGCACCCTGGAAAGTCACCTGCACCTGATTCTCACTGATGATGTCACCTTCCCCTTGGCTTCCCCATGTGATGTTCTTTTTTTCTATGTTCTTTTCCACACTATAGTCTGTGGAAAGAAGTTACAATGTGCAGTCACATTTAAAGGTGTTCTGCTGTTAACATTTGTATGCTGGTTTTGTGTAAATATAAGTTTAATAATGAACTGGGTAAATACCTAGGACAGTTTTAGGGTGAGTCTGTGTTCAGCCTTATAAGGTAATGTCAAATATCTCCCATAGTGACTGTGCTACTTTCTGTTCCAGCCAGTAGTGAGTGGGGGTCCTGTTGCTCCACATCATGGTCAGCTGTTAGGGACAGTGTCCCCACTTATCTGAGGTTTCACTGTCCAAGGTTTCAGTTTCCTGCAATTAGCTGGGGTCCAAAACTTTGATGAGATATTTAGAGAGACATCATATTCACACAACTTTTATTAAAACATTGTTAAAACTGTCAATTTTTAGATATTAGTACTAATCTCTTACTCTGCTTAATTTATTTTTAAAATATAGTGTGATATTTACTTTTATTTTTTTAAGATTTATTTACTTATTTGTACAAGCACTGGGTATAGTCAGAAGTGTGGGAGGGTGAGAGAATTCACCAGAGCCAGAGCGGGGAGCAGAACAGACTGACTGACAAAGTACACTGCTGAGGGGAGCAGTGGGCGTGGCAGGAGAGGTCTGTGTGCCATGTTGGACCCTCGCCGGCAGCCAGGGCTCCAACCAGCTCTGCAGAGGCTGAGGGCAGCTTCACAGCCCAGCACTCAACCACTGTGCCACCAGGGAGGCCCTCTGCCTAATTTATAAGCTAAGCTTTATCATGTGTACATGAGGAAAGTCTTAGTATGTACAGGATTGCTGCTATTGGTGCTTCCAGTATCCATTGAGTGACTTGGAATGTATCCCACACAGATAAAGGGGGGCTACTGTACTAATTTTGGGATCTAGACCATCAAAATAAGACTGTAATAGTATCTCTTGTTGTTTTCATTGGTATTTCTCTAAAGACATAATGTCAAGTATCTTTTTTTCAAAATAAATTTTATTTTTATATTCCCCATACAATTGCAACCCCCTTATTTTGACCCCAATCCCTCCCTCCCCCCCCCGTAGAGTGTCTCTAGTTCATAGTTGTTTGTTGATTTTGATTTTCACTTTCTTATAGTTATTCTGCACAGCAAAGCATTTTCCTGGTCCTTATTTAAGTTTTCTAGATTCCTGCTATGAGTGAGACCATCCGGTATTTTTCTTTTTCTTTCTGGCTTATTTCGCTGAACATGATCCCTTCCAGTGCCATCCATGTTGCTGCAATTGCATGTGTTTATCTTTTTTGAATGCTGACTAATATTCCCTGGTGTATATGTACCACATCTTCTTGATCCAGTCATCTATTTTTGGGTATTTGGGTTGTTTCCAAAGCTTAGCTATTGTAAATAGTGCTGCTATAAACATAGGGATGCAGGTACTCTTTGGAGTTGATGTTTCTGTGCCCTTTGGGTAAATACCTAGGAGTGGAATTGCTGGATCATATGGAAGCTCTATGTTTAGTAGGTCCAGAAATCTCCACACAGCTCTCCATAGTGGTTGGACCAGTTTGCACTCCCACCAACAGTGCAGGAGAGTTCCTTTTCTCCACATCCTCGCCAACATTTGTTTTTGCTAGTTTTTTAATATGTGCCATTCTCACTGGTGTAAGATGGTATCTCATGGTAGTTTTGATTTGCATTTCCCTGATGACAAGTGATGTTGAACATTTCTTCATATGCCTGTTGGCCATTTGCATTTCCTCTTCAGAGAAGTTTCTTTTTAGCTCTTCTGCCCATTTTTTGACTGGATTATTTTCTTTGTTGTTGTTGAGTCTCATCAGCTCTTGCAGATTTTTGTGATCAGTCCTTTATCATTAGTGTTGTGTGCAAAAATGTTCTCCCAGTCAGTGGGGTTTCTCTTTGTTTTGATTATTGTCTCCTTTGCTGTGCAGAAGTTCTTTAATTTGATGTAGTCCCAGCTGTTGATCTTTGCCTTCACTATCACTGCTTTGGGTGATGTGTCTGTAAAGATGTCTTTGAGGTGCAGGTCATGTAGTGTTTTGCCTATATTTCCTTCTATGTATTTTGTGGTTTCAGGTCTTATGTCTAGTTCTTTGATCCACTTTGAGTTGATTTTTGTGTATGGTGTGAGGTAGTGGTCAAGCTTCATTCTTCTGCATATAATGACCTAGTTTTCCCAGCACCATTTATTGAACAAGCTTTCTTTGCTCCAATGCATAGTCTTTGCTCCTTTGTCAAAGATTAGTTGACCATAAATCTGTGGTTTATTTCTGGATTTTCTATTCGATTCCATTGGTCTGTGTGTCTGTTCTTGTTCCAATACCATGCAGTTTTGATGATTATGGCTTTGTAGTATAGTTTGAAGTCTGGGAGTGTGATACCTCCATTCCCTTCTTTTTTTTTCAGGAGAGCTTTGGCTATTCAGGGTTTTTGGTGATTCCATATGAATTTCATCAACAATTGTTCTATTTCTTTGAAGAATGACATTGAAATTGTGATTGGAATAGCATTGAATCTGTATATTGCTTTTTGTTAGGATGGCCATTTTAATAATGTTTATTCTCCCATCCATGAGCAGGGGATGTCTTTCCATTTCTTTGTGTCTTCTTCTATTTCTTTTAACAGTGTTTTGTAGTTTTCTTTGTATAGGTCCTTTACCTCTTTTGTTAGATTTATTCACAAGTATTTGATTTTTTTTTGTTTCGATAATAAAGGGATTTTTTTTTTTTCTTCTTCTTCAGATTTATTGTTTGTGTATAGGAAGGCTACTGACTTTTGCGTGTTGATTTGTATCCTGCCACTTTACTGAACTGATTGATGAGTTGAATTTGTTTTTCTGTGGAGTTTTTGGGGTTCTCTATGTATATTATCATATCATCTGCAAATAGTGACAGTTTGACACTTTTTCCTATTTGAATTCCTTGTATGTCTTTCTCTTGTCTTATTGCTCTGGCTAAGACTCCAGTATTATATTGAAAAGTAGTGGTGAGAGTGGACATCCTTGTCTTGTTCCAGATCTTAATGGGATTGCTTTCAGCTTTTCACCATTGAGAATGATACTGGCTGTTGCCTTGTCATATATGGCCTTTATGATGTTGAGGTATGTTCCTTGTATCCCAAGAATTTCAAGGGTTTTTATCATGAATGGGTGTTGCACTTTGTCAAAAGCTTTCTCAGCATCTATTGATATTATCATATGGTTTTTATATTTCCTTTTGTTGATGTGTTGGATAACATTGATTGATTTTCACATGTTAAACCATCCTTGTGTCCTGGAATGAATCCTACTTGGTCGTGGTGAATTATCTTGTGGATGCATTGTTGGACTCTGATAGCTAAAATTTTATTGAGGATTTTTGCATCAGTGTTCATTAAGGAGATTGGCCTGTAGTTTTCCTTTTTTGTGTTGTCCTTGTTCAGTTTTGGTATTAGTGTAATGTTGGCTTCATAGAACGTGTTTGGTATTGTCCCTTCTTTCTCAATTTTTTGGAAGAGTTTGTGAAGGATAGGCACTAATTCGTCTCTGAATGTTTGGTAGAATTCATTTGTAAATCCATCAGGTCCTGGGCTTTTGTTTTTGGGGAGGTTTTTGATTACCATTTCAATTTCGCTGCTTGTAATTGGTCTGTTTAGTGTTCTATTTCTTCTTTATCTAGTTTTGGGTGATTGTAGAGTTGTAGGAATTTGTCCATCTCCTCTAGATTGTTGAACGTGTTTCCATATAACTGTTCATAGTAGTTACTGATTATTCTTTTGATTTCTGCTCTGTCCGTTGTGATTTCTCTTCTTTCATTTATGATCCTGTTTATTTGTGCTTTCTCCCTTTTTTCCTTTGTGAGCCTGGCTAGGGGTTTGTCTATTTTATTGATTTTTTCAAAGAACCAGCTCTTGGTTTCATTGATCTTTTGGATTGTTTTTTTAGTTTCAATTTCATTTATTTCTGCGTTGGTTTTATTATTTCTTTTCTTCTACTGGTTTTGGGGTTTTTTGTTGTTCTTTTTCTAGATCTTTGAGCTTCGAGATTAGGTTGTTTCTTTGAGTTCTTTCTTGTTTCTTGATGTGAGCTTCTATTGCTATATATTTTCCTCTTACTACTGCTTTTGCTGCATCCCATACATTTAGGATATTGGTGTCCTCCTTGTCGTTCAATTCAAAGAATTTTTTAATTTCTTCTTTGATCTCCTCATTAGTCCAGTGGTCTTCCAGGAGTGTGGTTTTTAATCTCCATGAGGTAGGAAAGTTCCTTGCCTTCTTTTTATGGTTTATTTCTAGTTTGATGCCTTCATGGTCAGAAAAGATGGTTGGTATGATTTCAATCTTGGTGTATCTGTTGATATTTGTCTTGTGCCCCAGTATGTGATCGATCCTGGAGAATGATCCGTGTGCGCTTGAAAAAATGTGTACTCCGTTTGTTTGGGGTTTAGTATTCTATAGATGTCTGTTAAGCCCAAATGCTCTAGGTCCTTATTTAGAGCTTTAGTTTCTTTACTTATTTTTTGTCTTGTTGATCTATCCATTGTTGATAGTGGTGTGTTGAAGTTTCCCACTACGTATGTGTTTTCTCTGATGTCTGTTTTCAGAGAGGACAACAGTTGTCTGATATATTTTGGTGCTCCTTCGTTTGGTGAATATATGTTAATGAGTGTTATTTCTTCTTGAAGTATTGTCCCCTTGATCATAATGTAGTGACCGTTGGGGTCTCTTTTTATCTTTTTGAGTTTGAAATTTGTTTTATCTGATATAAGTATAGCTGTTCCTGCTTTCTTTTTTGGTCCATTTGCTTGTAGGATTGTTTTCCATCCTTTAACTTTGAGTCTATTTTTATCTTTTGTAGCTAAATGTGTTTCCTGGAAACAGCAAAAGGTTGGGTTTTGTTTCTTAATCCAGCCTGTGACTCTGTGTCTTTTTATTGAAGAGTTTAGTCCATTTACATTTAGAGTTAATCTTGATATGTTAGCATCTGTATTTGCCATTGTGTTTGTCTTTCCTTTGATTTTATTTATTTATTCTTTTAATAACTTTTTTTTGGCCTTCTTTTGTTGTTATTCGTCCCTCTGAGGTTCTGGCTTTAGGACTCCTTGTAGTATTTTTTGGAGTGAGGGTTTAGTCATAATGAAATTCCAGAGTTTCTGTTTGTCTGGGAAGTTCCTTATTCTTTCTTCATAGAGGAAGGAGAGCTTTGCAGCATAGAGTATTCTTGGTTGGCATCTGTTTTCTTGGAGTCTGTTGACTATGTCCCCCCACTCTCTCCTCGCCTGTAGTGTTTCTTCGGAGAAGTCTGATGTCAGCCTGATTGGTTTTCCTTTGAATGTTATCTGTTTCTTCCCTCTTGTCAGCTTCATTATTTTTTCCTTGTCCTGGATTCTTGGGAGCTTTACTATTATGTGTCTTGCTGTATTTTCCTTTCGTCGTGGAAGTTTGGTGTTCTTCTTCCTTCTTGTATATCATTTTCAGCTCCTTCTTCATGTTGGGAAGTTCTCTTCAATTATTTCTTGAATATTTTCTCTGTTCCTACATCTCTCTCCTCTCCTTCTGAGATTCCTATAACTCTTATATTTCCTTTCCTCATGGAGTCAGATAGTTCCCAAAGTCTTTCTTCGTGCTTTTTCCTTCGTACTTCTCTTTCCTTTTCTGTTTTGGTTCTTTTTATTTCTGTGTCTTCAAGAGTACTTATTCGTTCTTCCATTTTACCTATTCTGCTTTCATTGCTTTTCCCAGAGTTCTTTAGTGCCTCCATTAATTCTTTGATCGTCTGCATTTCTTTTACTTCCCTCTTTGGCACTCAATTTCATTCTTCTGATCTGTTGATTATTTTTCCCTTATCATTGTTTCCTTTATGACTTCTGTCAGTTTTTAATCATGGCAATTTTAAATTCTCTTTCTGGAAGGCTCAGAAGTTCTTCTAAGTTACTGTCGTTGCAATCTGGGGGTGGTTTTCTTTTTGTGGTGTGCTTTTTTCCCTGAACAGTTGCTAGGTTGCATGTGGTTCTTCTACTCCCTACTGTCTGTTTTCTAATTTGCCGTATGCATTGGGACACTGTGTTGCTGGGACTGGCCGGCATCTAATGTCAAGTTTCTTTTCATCATATTTGCCATCACTGTGACTGCCTTCATGTCTGTTCAGAGTTTTGCTCATTTTTGAAGTTTTTTGTTTCCTTACTGTTGAATTTTAAGGCTTCCATACATACTCTAAAACATGTCTTTTACCAGTTATGTAATTTTCAAATATTTTCTCCCAGTCTATGGCCTGAGCTCTTTACAGACCTAAAACTAACATCTACCATAAGCTGCAGTGGTTTCAGAGTAGAGAGGACTTGGGTGACTGGAAGATGATGTGACTCATTATTTTTGTATATTGTTGAAATGCCTTTTAATTCTGTTGTCTGTGCATGAATATTAGTACTTATTAAAGTAACTTATTATGAAGAAATAAATTACACAAGAATCCCTGACACTATCAAACACTTGACAGATCCGCCTCAGTCACGTGTTCTCAGGCTCTGACCTTTGACTCTAGGACCCGCCATCTTGTCACTTAACTGTTTTACCTTCGAATTTTCACCTGGGTGAAATGGGTGGATGGATACCCCTTCCCACTGAAAAGAGCAAAAACTGTGAGATACATGTGAGATACAAAACCATCTTCTTAAAAACATCAGAACTTAAAATATAGTAATAAATGGCCAATAAATAAAGAGCAGAACACCTTAAAGTGTGACTGAACATTGTAACTTCTTTCCACAGGCTACACCCAGATAAGAAGGGTGAGACCCTGGGTAAGCCCCACAGAGAGCAACATCCTGCAGAGGGAGGAAGGGCTGTGAGGGCCCCGCCCAGAGCAGACAGGGAGCCCAGCCCATCAGCTCTGTGCTGAGCCTGACGACCAACACCTGATGTCCCTTTCAAAATTTAGGTAGTGTTGTTTTATTCAGATTGGTTGTTTATGTATAATATAGGGTTTATGTGCTATAATGTATATTCCTTGTAAAAATATAAAATGTTACAAATGGGAAAGTAAAAATAACTGGAGTCCTCACACTTGGTGAGATTTTGCTTCATTCTGTCTTTATCTGTTGTAGACCCTGCTGCTGCTGCCTGTGAGTCAGTCTCTCTCTCTCTTTCTCTCTCTTTCTCTTTCTCTCTTCTCTCTCTTTCTCTTCTCTTTTTCTCTCTCAATCGATGAATACAGAGCCCCGTGGACTGTCACCTGGTCATCACCACCTCCAGGTGTCATTTCCCAGGTCAGCTCACTCCCACCCCTCCTGAGAGGGCTACTTCTCACTTCCTTCTCCTTCTCAGCCCCCCCAGATCCTCCCCTCCTTCCACTCTTAGCTGATGAGTTGATTTCCTTTTCATTAATAAAACACAGCTACAGCACAAGAGGAAGGGAGAGGCCCTCAGCTACTGAAGAGTTCTTCTCCCACTCACCCAACACACCAAGAATCTCCTGACTCATCACTGCTCCATCCCAGACCCAGAAGGGAAAGGACTTGGACCACTCTGCTTGTCATGTACATCAACAAACTATAGTGTACCCAGCAAAAAGAAATGTTTAAAAGATGAAAGCTAAATTAAGGGACTCATGAAACTCCATCATGTGGACAAGATTCACATTATAGGGGTCTCAGAAGAAGAGAGGAAGAGAGAGGTGTAGTCAGCTCATTCAACAAAAAAAATCTCCTGACCTGGGAAAATATAAAGACATCTAGAACCAGGAAGCCAAGAAGTTTACAGAGTCCCATACCAAGATACAATATAGTGAAATTGTCAAAGTTAATGATAAGAAGAGAATAATTAAAAAGCAACAGAACAAAAACAACTTTTTATATTCAAGGAAACTCCCAGACTATCAGCAATGCTGTCTGAACTGGGACTTTTGATTTTGGCAACTTTTTTTTAAATTTTGGTTTCAATTTCCATGCTTGTGATTAGTTTATTTGACTCATCTGTTTATTCCTGATTAAACCTTGGTAAACTATATTGATCTAGAAAGGTGTCCAAGATCTATTGATCTAGAGAGGCTATCAATTTTTTGTTAATAGCGATCTCTTATAATCCTTTGTATTTCTGTGCTATCTGTGGTAATTTATCCTCTTCCATTCTGTTTATTAATGTTTTTTCACTTCTTCTTTTTATCCCAGCTAGAGGTTTTTCCAATTTTGTTTATCTCTAGAAGAACCAACTCTTGGTTTGTTGTTTTTTGTATAGTCTTTTTTATCTCTATTTAGTTTATGTCTGCTATTATTATCACAATTTCCTTCTTTCTAGTAACTTTGTGTCTTGCTTATTCCTTTTTTGAAGTTGCTTTCAGTGTTGCCTTAAAGTTTAAATTTGGGATTTTTCTTATTAATTTGGGTCTGTATTGCAATTATCCTCCCTCTTCAAGCAGTTTTTGTTGCATCCTTTAGTTTCTGGTAGCTCATATTGTCATTTTCATTAGTTTCAAGGTATTTGTGATTTCTTTTTTAGTTCTGCTTTTATCCACTAGCTACTAAGTAGCATATTGCTTAGTCTTTGAGTATTTATAGTTTCTCCTTTTTTATGATTGATTTCTAGTTTTATGGCTTATGGTCCAAAAGAGTACTAGGACCAAATCCCAACTTTGTCATTTTGTATGGGCCTCCTGGGACACTTGATTTGTGTCCTTATTTATGGTCTATTATTGAAAATGTACCAAAGTGCACTTGGAAAAAAAATGGACACACAACTCTCTTGGGGTGGACTGTTCTGTAGATATCCATTTAGCATATTAGGTCGAGCTCTTCATTTAGGGCTATTGTTTTCTTATATCTTTTTGATCTGTCTGTAGTTCCTGATCTTTATGATTATCATTTGTTTGTAGATTTGTCTTGTTGCCTTTAAGTTTGTGCTTCACATTGTTGGTAAAATGGTTTCCTGTAAGCAGCCGAAGGTTGTACTTTGTTTTGAAATCCATTCAACCAACTTATGCCTTTTAAATGGTGAGTTCTGGCTGCTTACATTTAAGATGATTAAGTGATTACTATCAGTTTATTTTGTTTGTTTTTTTGTTTGTTTTGTCTTGTCTTTTTTATTTGTGGCCTCTTCCTTTATGTTGCTTTAGATTTCACTTCCATTGTCCTATGTGTTACTTCTGTTGATTTTTGTTTTAGGTCCAACTGAGGTTAGCTTGTGGAGGATATTTGTGTGGCCATTGGTCTGTCTGGTTTCTGTGTGTTCTGATGGGCCACATTGTCTCTCTCCGTCTCCTGCTGTTATATGTGTTAGGGCTCTGGGACTTTTGTATTTGATGTTCTGTTTCTTTATTATCATCCCCTTTGCACTTCTTTCACATGCAAGTGGTATTAATAAATTGAGCTTTTTCTTCTCACTGAAGATTCTTACTTATTTATCTTGAATGTTAATCTCGCAGGATAAAGTCTTCTAGGCTGGAAATCTTTATCTTTGAGTACTTGCAAAATACCTCCTTTATTCCCTTTTGGCTGTAATATGTCTACTGAAATCCTCTTACAGTCTGATCGGCTACCTTGTTTTACTCTTAGTGTTGTTAGTATTCTGTCCTCCTTGGCTTTCCAACAGGTTAGATAAGTTTCTTGATGTGTGTTAGTCTTGTATATTTTGTTTCATTAGAACATCTGTTTTCCAGACTGAGAATCTTCTAAGCAATTATTTCTTTAAATAAATTTTCTACAACTTAGTCATTCTCTTTTCTTTCTGGGACTCCCATTATATGGATGTTATTTCTCTTTAAGTAATGCCAAAGGGTTCTTACACTATTTTCATTTAAATTTTTTTTTCACTAGTTCTTTCATTTTCTCTGACGTCGTGCTTTTTGTTCATTCATATTCTCCATTACATATGTTTCTCTGTTTTTAAAGCCCTGTATTTTTAATTTGGTGCTAATATTTTTGATCCACTTGTTCTAACTATAGTCTCATATTTCCTCAGTCTTTATTCTGTTCCTGTTTTACATCATCCATTTCATTTTAGTCGCTTTGTGATAACTCTTTCCTTGAATTCCTCTTGGGGCAGGTGCCACGGCTCTGCTGGACTGAGGCTTCTCTCAGGGTTGTTTGCACCACTTGTGATTTGTTCTTCTGTCTCTTCATTGTAGTGTTTAGAGCAGGGACCAGGGCTAAACTGCAGACTGACCCCCTTTGTTCAGGTGACAGGAGAACTGTCACTGACAAGGAGTAATAGGGGGAAAGGACCCAGGGCAGGAGGCCTGAAGAATCAGCTCCAGTGAGTGTCAGGGATCAAGCTTCCTCCTGTGCTGTAGGTACCAGAGTTGTGGGGAGGGGTCCACAGTGACCCCCTCCTCTAGGTCACCTCCTCACCCTAAATATCTTTAATAGCCTTATGCTAACCTCAACCCTAGGCTATATTGAGAACTTAATATAGCACTGGACACACACTGGGCTTTCCAGTACTCAGCTTTATCCTGGGTTGCTTTCTCCTGGGGTTAAAATGCAGTTGATATTAAATACTAGTTAGAAGATGTATTTAGTTGTGTTTTGACCCTGTGTGGGGCAGGTGGGAGGGAGTGTGGGGGTGGGGGCAAGAAGGGTGGGAGTAGGTGGGTAGGGGGAGTAAGGAGATTGTGTGATGGCAGATGTTTAGAGGATCACAACCTCACACTACAAATAACAGCCTCTTATAGGAGAGACAGGTGATCTCTTCTGTCTCCTCCCCCTAGTTTGGGCTCCAGCTGTTCTATATCAGGAGCATCAGTGTCATCAGTCATCACTCTGCACCCTGCTCTTGTGGTTCTCAATAATGCACCCCCTGCTTGGAGGCCAACTCTGTGCACCCCATCCAAAGTCCCCAGTGCTGGATCTCCAGAGTCCCCAGTGTGGTTCAGGCCCTCTGGAGAGTCTCTGTGGAGACCTGTTAAGCCCCTTTGGCGGGTCTGTCCAGTAGCCACCCCCTGCATGAGTGGTGTACTCCATATCACTGCACACACAGTTCAGTTAAAGATTTCCCCATCCCATTCTGCTGGACTTTTGCAGCTGTTGCATGCTGCAGATGTCAGGTTATCTTTCAAGGGATATGATTTTGTTCTGCTGTAATTTAGAGTGAACATATGAAGGGGGAGCCCAGTATCTTCACTCTGCTGCCAACTTGCCAGGTTCTTCTTGTCAAATCCTTTACAACACATTCTGAGATAAGCTTGAGGTTTTTGTTTTTATTATATTGGTTTGGTGTTTTACAGTAATTGAGTTGGATGTTAACTCAAGCGTGATTACTGCAATAAATTCTACTTAGTTATTCTGCATAATTCTTTTTACAGGTTGATGGATTTGATTTGCAGTTTTTTTGAGTATTTCTTGAACCTATATCCAAAAAGATATTGGCCTGCAGTTTTCGTCTCTTGTGATAACTTGGTCTGTTCTGGAATCTGAATAACATTGGCCTCACATAATGAATTGGGTTTGTGTTATCTCTCTACTCTTTAGAAGTATTTGTAAAGAATTACTGTTTATTCTTTAAACATTTGGTCCAGCTGGACATTTGAGCCAGAGCTTAATACATGGGTAGTTTTTAATAACGGATTCAATCATTTAATTTATTGTAGGTGTGTTCAGATTGCCTGCTTCATCTGAACTACTTTAGTAGTTGATGTTTTCTATGACTCTGCTTTTTATCTAAGTTCTGTAATTCTTGGCATATCCTTTATCATAGAGTTCTTTTAATTCTCTTTACTGTTTCCTCTTTTACTACAGATTCGAGAAATTGATTCTTTTCTTAGTGTATGTCCTTGAAAATTTGTGAATTTCATTGAACTTTCCAAGGAACACATTCAGCTTAGTTATTTTAATGTACTGTGTCTCTTTTCTCTATTTTATTCATTTCTGACCTATTTAATTTTTTCCTTCCTTTGTTTATTTTGAGTTTAGCTTGGTCCTCTTTTTCCTTTGATTTAAGGAGGAAATTTGGTCAATGATTAGAGAATTTCTTTATTAATGTAGTCACAGCTATAAACTTCCCTCTAAGTCCTATTTTAGTGACATACAATTCATTTGACATGCTTTTTATTCATTTTCATTATTCTTAAAGTATTTTCTCATTTCCTTTTTGATATATTTTTGATCTTTTGGTTATGTAGAAGAGTATTTTCCACATATTTGTGAGTTTCTCACATTTCTTTTAGTTATTGAATTTCCTGCCCTGCCAGTGAACATACATTATATTATTTATATCCTTTTTAATTTATTAGGTTTGGGAGAATGACATCAACAACATGGCAGAATAGAGAGGCTGGATCAACCTCTCTCCTAAAAATAACTAAAAAAAGGACTGATAATGAGCAATTTAGCAAAACCTAGATGCATTGAACCAGCTATATGACAGCAGTAATTCTCCAGGATACCCAAGAACAAAATGGGGTCAAAAAATGTAGGCTCCATTCTCCACAGGCACCTGGTCGAACCGGAAGTCCCGCACACCAGGCCAGCCAACATCTTAAAGCCCAAACTGGGTTCCAGCTTGGAACCCCCAGTATCCCACCCTGTTACACCTGGAACCGTCGGACACCCACAGTGGTGCAGGTCTCAAGAGTGGTTGCCAGATCCACAGTAGTGATAAGAACTTAATTTTAACTTTTTTTTTATTTTTTTTTCATTTTCCTGAGACTCAACTAACGAGTAGTGGCCTTCTGGGAGGTGCTGTCCGCTCAACCCTCTGGCACCACCTAGTGAACGGGCCAAAACACCAGCCACCAGCAATTGTGCACTGAGCCTCAGTCTTGAAAGACCAAGCACCAGCCACACCTCTCAACCAACCTGCGCTCCCAAGTGGAGCAGGCCACAACGGGAATCTCACAATTGCCTTGCCCTGCACCACCGCCCTTAGCTTCCCTAGTTACACAAGGAAGTGCACCCACACAGACAGGCCCACAGCTGAGACTCGCAGTGCCTGGCCCTATGTCAGGGGCCTTAGGATGTCCCAAGCGGTCTGGTCAAAGGAAGCCATGGGATCCCCCAGCCCTGCCCAGCAGCCATAGCGGCCCACACAGATGCAGATCCACCCACATCAAGGTGAGAGCCCTGGACATCCCACCTCAAGCAGCAGCAGTCTGGTCAACAGGTAGCACGGGAACCCCACCTCGAACCCACCCAGCTGCAGCAGCAGCCCAGGCAGCGTGTAAACCCACCCACTGGCCATCAGAAGAGGCCCAGTAGGTGGGAGCTGAGGGCAGAGCAGCAGGAGACATAAAAGCTCAAATAGGGAAAGAAAAAAATAAAACTATCACTATATGCAGATGATATGATAATATATAGATTCCTAAAATTCCACAGAGAAACTAATTAAAACAATAAACCAGTTTAGTAAAGTAGCAGGTTACAAAATCAACACGCAAAAATCGGTAGCCTTCCTATATGCAATCAATCAATCTCAAGAGGAAGAAATTAAGAAAATCATCTCATCTACAATTGTACCCCTCAAAAATAAATAAATACTGGGGAATAAACCTAACAAAGGAGGTGAAGACCTTTACAAGGAAAACTACAAAACTTTTAAAAGAAATAGAAGACATCAAAATGGCCAGCCTATCAAAAGCAATTTTCAGATTCAATGCAATTCCAATAAAAATCTCAATGACTTTCTTCAAAGAAATGGAATAAATATTGATGAAATTCATAGGGAACCCCCCACACACACACACACAAAACAAATAGCAAAAGCTTTCCTGATTAGAAGGGAGGAGAATAGAGGCATTAACTCCCAGACTCTAAACTATACTACAAAGTGTTATAATAAAAGCAGAATAGTATTGAAACAAAACAGACATATAGACCAATGGAATAGAATTGAAAGCCCAGAAATAAAACCACACTAATCTATGACAAAAGGACAAAGAATATACACTGGAATAGGGAAAGTCTCTTCAATAAATGGTGCTGGAAAAACTGAACTGCTACATGCAAAAGAATGAAACTAGACTACTTTCACACCATACAAAAATATCAACTCAAAATGGATGAGACTTGAATGTAAGACCTGCAACCATAAAGCTCTATGTAAAAAACACTGGAAAAACACTCTGTGACTTCAGAAACATCTTTGAGGACTCGTCTCCAGAAGCAAGGAAAATAAGGAGAAGAGAAACAACTAGGACCATTCAAACAAAAAGTTACTGCACAGCAAAGAGACACTAACTAAAATGAAGAGACACCCTATTTAATGGCAGAAAATATTTGTACATCATACAACTGATAAGGACTTATATAAAATATCTATCAAGAGCTTATACAACTCGACAAAAACAAAATAAAAATCTCAGTCAAAAAATGAGCGTAAGAGTTAAAAAGACACTACTCCAAAGAAGAAATGCAAATGGCCAACAGGCATAAGGAAAAATTTCAACATCATTATAATCAGGGAAATTCAAATCAAACCACAATGAGATACCACATCACACCTGTGAGAAAGGCACATATTAAAAAAAAAAAATCTGGAAACAACAAATGCTGATGAAGATGTGGAGAAAAAGGTATCTTCCTACATTGCAGGCAGAAAGCTGTGTGGAGATTCTTCAAACTATTTAAAAATGGATCTACCCTACGACCCAGCAATTACTCTCCTAGGAATCCACCCCAAAGACACAAAAATACTAACTCAAAAGGAAACCTGCACCCTATGTTTATTGTAGCCCTATTTATAATAGCTAAGATATAAAAATACCCAAATGCCCCAAAACAGAGGAAAGGATCCAAAAGTTATGGTATATTTATACAATGGAATACTACTCAACAATCAAACAAGATAAACTCATGCCATTTGTGGCAATATGGATAGAGGTAGAAGGGATTATTATGCTAAGCAAAATAAGTCAGAAGAAAAAAAGAAATACCATTTGGTTTCGCTTATATGTGGAATATAGAGACCGCAACAAAGGGTCAGGAAAAAGACAAAACTTGTAAGCTGACCATAGGTCTAAGGCATTCAGCAGGGGAGCGGGGAGAGAGGGTCAAGACAGAAAAAGCAAGAGCACAAGGGACTGTGACAATGGATCACAGTGGTGGAAAAACTATGGGGACTATGCCTGAGAGGAAAAATCAAATACTGTACAAAAATTAACAGTGTAAGAAAATAAATAAATATTAATAAATTTTCTTTTAAAGTTCAAGGAGTCAGTCTAAGACAGACCACCAGCCTCTGCAGATTCTTGCATTTGGGAGAGCGCCCTGGCCAGGTAATAGATTTGTTAGGAATTGAAGTCCTTCTAGCCCAGGCTTATGTCAGATTCCTGTGATTCTGCCCAGCTGGGCGGCCTGGTGCAGCTGCCACCTATGGGGTTCTGGGAACTGCTCCCCTGACCCTTAGCCCTAGGTCAATATTGAAGATCAAAAAGTTGATTTTGGTCCAGGATCACCAGGCCTTTAACTTAAGAGTCAGGAGCGCAGGGAGTGAGGCCCTGAGGGACCCAGAAGGCTTTTCTTTGGCCCAGGAAAGGGATGAAGAGAGAGGATACCAGGTTCTGGCTCCAGGCATGGAAAGGAGGGAAGGGACCACCCTCCAAGCTCCAAAGGGTGGGTGGTCTCACCCTGAGGAGGAGGGTCCTCCCTGGGATCTTGAGTAATGTGTATGGACACCTGCCCTGGAGCATGGGGAAGGGGGACATATCCCTTTTAGGGAGAAGTGAGTCAGCAGTCAAGCCCTGTCTCCTGCTGATGTCCTGTTGCCACCTCAGACTCCAGGCTCCTCCCACTGTCCTCTGTGCTCCAGAACATGGAGTCCAAGCCTGGGCCATATTCCTCCTGGTGCAGGGCTCCTGGTGCCTGGACAGTTGCCGGGAGCCAGCCTCAGCAAACTGGGTGTCGGGTTTCTGAAGGATGGAACGGCATCGGTGCAATTGAGGAATGAGGCAGACACACACACAATGTCTGGTGTTAGTATCTCTCCTGAGGGTCTCAGTGGGTCTTTATTTATACACTAAGGCAAGCAGTGAGATGACATCATCATGTGCATGGAAGCAAAGCAGAAACAATCAGTGCATTCTTTTCCCATAGACTTTTGGCTGCTACGTGCTCTCAGCGAGAAGGCAACCTTCAAGGTTAATAGATAAAAAACTAAACCTTACACTAAAATTCATTGTTTCAGCTAGACAATTACCTAAGACAGTTGATAGCTGCCAGTACACCCCTATCAGCTAAAGCCTAAGCATCCAAGACTCTTCTATTCATATGGCCTTCAGCCGAGACCAGCTGCTTTCTGGTTATCAGCTAACAGGGTTTTCTACCTAGAAACTTCTTAACACAATTAACTTCATAGATCATTAAAAACTTTCCTAAAGAAACTTCTAAAAAAGAGAAGAAGGACTTACTATAATCGTTGCCCTGGATTGCTTGTCAGGCATGTTCATGTACAACAATTCTTTGGCCATTGTCAGGCAGGCCAAATTTACAGCGTTTAATTTTTTTAGCAGGTATTTCTGTGTGCCATTTACTTACAGTATTCTTACACGTATAATTTATTGCCCAATGTACTTTCCAAGAAGTTTTTCTTATATGACCAAGAACAAAAAACAAGGGGATGTTTGTGGGTTGCAGATTATCTTCGGCCCAGGGAATCTGCACCCCGCAGTGTGAGGCTCTTTGAAAATCTTTGGCCCCGTGTGAGGCCCTTTGGAAGTGGGGCCCTTTCTTTTGTTTACCAGCATCTTAGCTGGTTGGGGAAACAAGGTCCCACACACACAGTGTCCAGGGGCTGAGGGCTGTGAGCTGAGATGGACTCAGACTGGACTGTGGGGGTCCCAGCACGGGGAGGGGGCTCTGGAATCTGGGCTGTCCTCCAGGCAGCAGAGGCCACGGCTTCCCCTTCTCTTCTGGCTCCTTGATTCCTCCTGTCACCCGCAGCATAAGGGTGCTTTGTTCTGAAAGAGGGTAGCCCTTAATTGCCCCATTTATCTCTTTCCTTTTCTTCCCTGTGTTTGAATTATACCATTTGTCTCTGCATGGAGAAGGCCTTACACTTAAGTACAGTGTCCCAGCTGAGCACAGAGAGACCTCTGTGTGGTCACAGCCCAACTGACAACAGAGACTCTCCCAGCCCCAGCTAGAGCCCCTGGCCTCTCCCCACACAGACCAGCCATACCACTCAGGTGCCCACTAAGCTGACCCTTTCCTGTCCCCATCTTCTAGCTCTCCCCCCCTCCACTCCTGTTGGCCTACCTCCCTAAAGGCCCTATTTCTCCTCTCCTCACTCCTCCAGGAGCCTCCCCTCTTCCTGGCCATGACCCTGGGGGTCTCTCCCTGCCCCTCTTCCACTCCAGCTTTGGGATGGAGAGATTAGCGTTGATTCCCTGGAGAAGGATCCTCATTCCTGAAGTCAGCAGCAGGAACAAGTGACAAGGAGTCTGGATCAAGGTCTCATCCCAGGAGACTGAGGGCACCTGGTATGTTTGTGGGGCCCACCCTGGTCTTTAGATACAGCTGTTATGGCCTGGGGATCTGTGCCCGCCTGAACCAAAGTCTGTGGGGATTAGTTGTCAGTGTGTGTTTGGGGAAACAGGTCAGACACAAGAACCTAACTCTGGATGGGGCTTCCCCCTAGGTGCACAGTTCTGAGCGCCCCAGGAAGAATTGGGAGATCACAGTGTTCTCACCCTCTGTCCTCAGCCCTGTGGCCACACGGGGGTGCTGTGGCGCTGTCCTAGTCTGGCAGCCAGGGGAGAGGCTGGGTGTGTGTGTTAGGCTAAGAGGGTGAGCTGGGGCTGAGCATCACTGGGGGTGGGGGTGAGATGCCCTGTGAGCAGCCCTGGCACCAGGCTGGGGTGGCGGAGTGGAGGAGAGGAGAGGAGACTCTGGAGCTGCCTGTGTCTGAGGCTTCATCTTCTATCCCCACAGCTCTCTCTGCAGCCCCCTGATGACCACACCCTGGAGACTGCAAAGGGGATGTTTTTCCCTTCCACTCCCTGTTCCTTCCCTGAGGGGAATAAGTTTAATTTTTTTATTTTAAAATAATTTAATTTATGTAAAAAATTGGTACAGGGTTCCTGTATATTCCACAGTCCCTTTCTCTGTTAACAGGGATATCTCTTTCTTATCTGTATAGCTAATGGGGCAATAGTCACATGTTATTAATAATCCCCATACTTGACTTGGGTGTCATTAGTATTTCTTTTGGCTTTTCCAGGCTCCCATCCTGATGTTACATTTAGTCCAGCCATGTCTCCTGAGTCAGTCTCTCAGGCTATTTTGATGGTGTTGACATTTAGGGGAGCACTGCTCAGGTGTATTGTAGAAGAGCCCTCAAACTGAGGTTGTTTGACTGGGGTGATGGAGTGGGGAAGAGACCACACACATGAAGGGCCTTTCTCAGCACAACGTCCTGGAGAGTCATCTGCTCCTGCTCCTCACTGGTGATATCACCTTCCCCACTGGCTGAGGTTGGGTCTCCACTTCCTCCCTGGGAAGTTCTTTCTTTCCTGGGTCACTTTCCGCACAGCAGTCATTGGAAGGAGTTACCATGTGGAGCCCACACTCAAGGGGTGCTCTGCTATAAACATTTGTGTGCAGGTTTTGTGTAAATAAAAGTTTTCAAGTGAATTGGGTGAATACCCAGGAGAGTGATCAGCAAGTTTTAGGGGAAATTTGTGTTTCATTTAACAAGAAATTGAAATTGCCAAATCTCTTCCATAGTGACTGTGCTATTTTCATTTCTCCTGGCATTGAATGGGGGTCCCTGTTTGCTCCGCATCCTGCTCAGCAGTGTCCCTCCTTACCTGAGGTTTCACTTTCTGAGGCTTCATTTTCCTGCAATTAACCTAGATTCAAGGTTTTTCATAAGAAGATATTTAGAGAGAGATCACATTCACACGTTTATTACAGTACATTGTTGTGATTTTGATTGTCCTGTTTTAATATGTTATTGTTATTAATCACACTGTGTCTAATTTATAAAGTAAACATATCAGGGCCTCCCCTATGGCAGCGGTTGAGCGCTGGGTTGCGAAGCTGCCCACAGCCTCTGCAGCGCAGGTTTGGTCCCCGCTGCTCCCCGGCCACCACTGGAGGAGGTCCCACATGGCACGCAGACCTCTCCTGCCGCCCGCTGCTCCCCTCAGCAGTGTACTTCGGTCCTGCCTGCTCTGCTCCCCGCTCTGGCTCTGGTGAATTCTCTCACCCTCCCGCGCTTCTGACTGTACCCAGTGCTTGTATAAATAAATAAATATAAATAAATAAATAAGTCTTTTTAAAAAATAATAAAATAAACATATCATATGTATGTATGTATGTGCAGGGAAATCTTCATGTTTACAGGACTCCATATTAAGGTGTTTCAGGCATCCACTGGGGGTCTTGGAATACATCCCACCTGGATTAAGGGGGGTGCTGTACTAGTATTTGGATTTAAGCCAAATTATAGGTGTGTACTGCGTGTCCTAGTTGTTTTGACTTAGCTTGCATTTATGTATGTCTTTGACATATTGCATATCTGTTCATATGCCTCATTGCCATCAATTAGCTTTCTTGGAAACTGTTCAGCATTTTGCTCAACTTTTAATAAATTTTGTTTCTGTTGAATTTTAAGGGTTCCATATTCTAAAACATGTATTATATCAGAATTGTATCTTGCAAATATTTTCTCCTGGTCTGTGGCCCAAGCTCCTTTACAGACCTAACACCACATCAATGCATAGGCTTTTCTGGGAAGAGAAATGAGGAGTTGCTGACTGCAGTGGGTTCAGAGTAGAGGAGACTTGGTTGACCAGAGGATGATGTGACTTATGTATTTGTGTATGTTCTAGAGTATTTATGAATCCTCTGTGTGTGCATGAATAAAAAATATCAGTTATTATCAAAATCATTTATTAAAAACAAATCAACATTGCAATCCCTGACACTATGAAACAGTTGGCAGATCCCTCTCAGTCACTTGTTCTCAGGCTCTGACCTTCTGCCTAGGACCCGCCATCTTGTCACTGAACTGTTTTTGCCTTAGAATTTCCACCCGGCAAAGGTGGGCTGGATGGGTGGACACACCTTCTACAGAAAATATTAAAAACGCAATGTGAATGCCAGAAGCATCAGAATTTATATATAGTATAAATAGTCACACCCAGAAGAGAGGAGGGAGACCTTGTGTGGGCTCCACAGAGAGTGTCCTGAGGAGGGAGGAAGGGCTGTGAGGGCCCTGCCCAGAGCAGACACGGAGCCCAGCCCTTCAGCTCTGGCTGAGCCTGACAACCAACACCCGATGTCCCTTTCAAAATTTAGGAAGACCTGCTTTATTCTGGCTTGTGTGTGTGTGTGTGTGTGTTCACATAAAAACACAAAACGGGACAAAGCATATTCAGACCAGGAAGTAGTGAAAAAACACTGTCACTTGTTGTTAATGAGAAACAGAAAAGTATGGAAATGAGGCCTCAAGTTTGGAGATGACCCATCATTATCAACCTCCCACAGGCAGGGCCAGCACCTGAGCTCAGAGGATTAGGGCTGCACAGGAGGAGCAGAAGGAGGGAGCAGGGACGTGGACAGAGACCCCCTGTCCAGTGTGAAGAGCTGTGGGGCCCTGGACAGGGAGACTCAGGAAAGCAGGGAGCTTCTCCTCAAGCCTGAGAGAAAGAATCTGGACACAAAGTAAACCCAGTTTCTGATGACATAGAGCACATTAAATCATTTCTACTACAATCTAAAGTAGTATGTCCAAGGAAACTACTTTGTATGAGGTGAGTTAGAGCTATTTTTTTTTTTTTTGGTGGGGGACACTACTATCTTTACTGAAGGGATGAATGACAAACACTATCATTATTTAGATTTGGTTAATCTGTACACACTTTCTAGAAAATGAATATGAGTCTGTCCCTTTAAGAAAATCAACTGACAGTAGACAAATGATAGTAATTAATAGCCTTGATAAAGCGCAAGCTCCAAGTGAAAACCAGGTATTGTAAAATTGTGTCCCATTGCTCTAAACTTGACAACTTCCAGGAGCCACTTACTTTTCTTTTGGGATTTTTGGCAGGTAAAAACATATATGATTTTCAAAAATTTAGTCTAGAATAATTAACATAAAGATCATATAAACTAGTAAACTAACATCACTTTTTTAAAAGCATGTATTAGTTCAACATTAATAATCAAGTAATATTTGAAAAACCACCACTATACGGTGGTTCAATTTATTGTTGAAGTGAAACAAAGTTGAATATTCACAATTACTTGAAGGGCACTTAAAATGCTATTCTCACATATTCAGAGAGACTATAGTTTTTTCATTGACCAACCAAAACAAAGAGTAAACACAGAGAAAATATAACAATCCAACATGCTTCTAGTGAGACAGAGAAGAGAGACAATTGCAAACATAAAAGCTGTAAAAGATCCACTATATACTGGGATTATTTTCATAAATACCTCTATTTCTTAAGACACCTGGCACATACAATGGGTTATTAATATTGTTCTAAATTAAATAAAAAATCTTTAAATTGGTTTTGTTCCTAGTGTAGTAAATACTGAGAGCTACAACCTCCTAAAATTATGCTCAGGTCCTCGTAATTTGTAAAACTGTGCAGAGATCCTGAAACAAAAATGCTTGAAAATCACTGGCCCTGTCCGCTGGGCCTGTCTCAGGGACACGTTGTGACAAAGTCTTGTGAGGAAAGGAGGGGGCAGGCAAGGTCCCAGGTGCCAGGTGTGGTTCTCAGGGTCTCAGCACCCACGGCTGTGTCTGGGGCCGGAAGTTTACTGTTGGGATTCCGCATCTCCCCAGTTTCACTTCTCACAACCTGTGTCGGGTCCTCCATACAGGATATTGGTGACTCACCCCAGTTCTCACTCCCCATTGCCTGGAGTGTTTCCAGAGCAGCCAATCAGCAGCTCCGGGTTCAGTTATAAATTCTCCACCGACTAGTCTGGACTCGGTCTCCCCAGACCCAAGAGCACCTGTCATGAGGCCCCCAACCCTCCTGCTGCTGCTCTCCGGCCATGGTGCTGACAGAGACTTGGGCGGGTGAGTGCGGGCCCTGGAGGGAAAAGAGCGCTGAGGAGGGGGAACCGGAGGAACCCC
>NW_023605007.1:0-29435 GCF_014898055.3 Talpa occidentalis
AGTTTTTGCTTTCATGTTTTGGTCTATGATTAAGTTGAATTAATTTTTGTGTGTGGCTTGAGGTAGGGGTTTAACTTCATTTTTTGGCATATGAATAGCCAATTATCCAGAACATTTGTTGAATAGAGTATTTTCCCCTATTGAGTTGCTTTGCCATCCCTGTCTAAATCAATTGGCCATAAATGGAAGGACTTATTTATGGCCTTAAATGCTATTCCATCGATCCCTGTCAATCCTTGTGCCAATACCACAATGTCTTGATTACTGTAGCTTTGTTCTAAGTTTTCCAATTACGAGGTACGTCTCCTCCAAACGTGTTGTTCTTTTTCAGACTCATTTGGCTATTCTGTATTGTATTGTATGTCATATGAATTGTATGTAAAACACACTTCTTTTGTTAAATTTACTGCCAAACATTTCATTTTTCTGCTATTACAAATAGAACTATTTTAAAATTGATCTTTGGATCACTTCTTGCTAGTATGCAGAAATTCGATTGATTTTTGGCTATGGATCTTGTACTGTTGCACTTGACTGAACTTGTTTACTTGTCTAATCATTTTTCAGTAGATTCTTTTGAATTTTTACACCCAAGATCATGTCATCAGCAAATTGAGATCACTTTATTCCTTCTTTCTAATTGGGATGCTTTTATTTCCTTTTCTTGCCTAAGACCTCTGGTTGGAACGTCAATGCAAAGTTGAATGGAAGTAATGAGGAAGGACGTCTTGGCTTTGCACTTGATTTGGGGGGAAAGTTTAGTTTGTTTACATTAAATATGATACCCATTGTGGGTTTTTCATTCATACCCTTGAGGAAGTTCCCTCTTACTGCTGGCTTGTTGACAAAGTACTTTTTCACTATCCTTTGTATAGAAATAGAATCAGTCTCCACTTAAAAAAATTTCCCAGATTCCCTTACCCTTCCATTTTTCAACCAATTTTTCATTTACTTAGAAATGTTTATTTGACTTATATTCAATAGCAGTACTTTTTAGAAATAGCTCAAGAAATTAAATACTTGGCTGGGCATTCACTTTTCTTACTCTCTGCAGGCACCGGAATTTCTCTCTCCTTCTTCTTCTTTCTCAGTATGAGTTACTAATAGTCGATACTGACCGCACAGCTCCATCAGGCGTCCCCGGCTGAGGGTGACTGCATCTCAGACCTTCCTCTAGCCGGTGTGTGAAAGACATTTTCCAGTTCAGGAACATCACGCATTGGTAACGATCTTTTGGGCTGCTGCCTCCTCTGGTTAAAGAAAATAAACTGCTATCTGATATGAAGTCAGCTTTAGCAAAACAGTAACACAGAGGCTCTTTCAGGGCTGTGTGGAGTAACCCGTCCACTCCCTTCTGACATTCAGTTTCCTCTCTGTTTATGTCAACACGTTTTTGAAGCCAACCTCTTGAATTCTGAGCTTGAGTGACATTTGGCCTGGGAACTAAATAAACAGTGGCATGGATGAGGTGGGCAAACCAGCTCCGTTGCCTCAGAGAGGTGCTTTTCTTACTTAATCCGTCTTTGAGAGAGGATTTAATGCCACTTAAAATAAGCAATGAGGATATGGGGATAGTGAGAACGTGAGAGAAGCAGTGACGACAAGCTGCAGACATCTGTGTGGTTGCAGGTCTCTGCCTGTTACTGGAAGAGCCTACCCCCGGCTTGCTGGGCAGCAAAGGCAGAAAGTGGTGGGCTCCCCTCTTCAATGGAGCTGGAATAAATGAAACTGACTTGAACCTCTTAGTCCACTGACTAAGTGCAACAGAGACATCCCCATAAAATGGGGGTACCTTTCTCCTCACTCCACTCAATGGTGGGCAGACCTGAGTGGCCAGGTAAGCTGTAAAACTTGGAAGGGGGGTGGGCTGGGGAGACATGTGGAGAGGAGCCCTCTGGCTTCTTGGCTTTGAACTTGCACCAGGGACTTGGGACTTGGAAGAGAGGTGGCATCTAGACAAGTAGAGACACGGGGGTGAGAGGCCTGTGGGGAGCTGACAATGGCAGCCTTTGCCTTGATTTGTACTTTGATGTTACTCCTCTCCTTCCAGACACGTCTGGCCCCTTGGCCCCTTTCCTCTGGTTCCCTGCCAGAAGGTGCCTTAGACTTGTGGCAAGATTTTGGTTCTCAGCAGCCTCGCTTAGGGCCAAGCCTGTTTGGCTGGGCACTTGCCCTTGTGGGGATGGTAACTTTGGGTTTTTACTGGGAAACTATTACCCTTTCTACTCTTCTCCGTGCACACCGATTGTATTAAAGTTCTTTCACACACAGTATGTTCTGTCTTTGCGCATATGGATGGCCAGACCCCTTTAGGGCATACAAGTTAGGGGGTCCTAGAGTCTCCGTAAGTCTCATGCTACCAGCTGCTCTCCCAAGTCCCATGCACCAGGGCAAGCACCTTTCCCCTCCCTCATCCTAGGGAGCAAAGCTGTGAGCCCGGGACCTATGCAGTCCTGCTCTGACTTCTCTCTCCTGCCCCACCCCAGGCACCTAGTAGTCTTAGGGTGCAGGCAAGGATAAAAGTCTTCAAGTCACTGCTGGCTAAAGCCAAGAGTGTGGAAGGACTTTGGGGGTGGAGAAGAGCTGTGACATCCCATCCTCCAAACGTGCGTGTAGGAAACACCATCATCCTGGTGGAGCGAATGAGCCGTGGAGTGAGACTGTGCCCTTCAAACCCTGGCTCACCTTCTGCGCCTGCTGCCCGGTGAGGCGAGAGTGTGCAGAAAACAGCACCTGTTCCGAGACTAGAGGAATGCCTTTAAAGACGGAGGACAACGTCTCACTACCGCTAATTCCTCACTCAACAGGGGAAAGCCAACCTTCCACGTGTTAAGGCTAGATTTCCAAGGGACACCTACCACTAGTACACAGTGAACGGCAGAGGCCATATGGATAGTTGTGCTAAACTGCCTACCAATTTGTATTTCATGTATGTTCTTTTTCAGGTAATTATGGTTTAGCATAACCAGAATATAAGAAAATTAATTCACGCTGCCTGCCAGAAGCCTGAGTTCCAGGTGGCTTAGTGGCATCTCCTCCTAGATATGCTTTATGGCTTCCTTGGTGTCAAAGGATTCTGAAATCAATCTGCATAACATTAGTTCCCAGGTTGGTTCAGTTTTTTTCTAACACACTCATAACACTGTGTGTGTGTGTGTGTGTGTGTGGATAACTTCTGTATTGTTCAGGTTTCAGTGAACCCCTGTCTTGCTCCATAAAGCTCACTATGGATATGCCTTTGCCCTCAGCCATGTCTGATGTGGTTTATATCTTATTTAAATTTTGAATACTTGTTCAATGTGATTCCACTGCGATGGATATAGACTCAAGTGATAACTTCCTTTCTTAAAAAGAAATAAAAATGAGGGCCTCCCTGGTGGTGCAAGGGGTTGAGTCTCAGCACTATGAAGCAACTGGCAGCCACTGCAGCACGAGTTCGATCCCCGGCCAGGGAGCTGACCCACATGGCTCAGCAGACCTCTCCTGTTTCGCCCGCTGCTCCCCTCAGCAGTGTATTTCAGTAGATCCGCCTGTTCTGCTCCCCACTCTGTCTCTCACCCCTCCCCCCGCATCTCTGACCTGCACCCCAGCTCTTGTATGCATAAATAAATAAATGTTTAAAATGAGTCAAAAAGCCAAATTACCAGTGTTATGCATTATGCATTATGCAGTAGTATAACATTCATGAGCATGAACTTTGCCATTTTTCCATTTTAATTTAAAACTTTGCCATTTTAATTCTTCTCCTTTTCCTCCTTTTCCCTTCCCTCCCCCTTCCTCTTCTTAGCTAGATCTTCTCATTTGCAGGGTAGTGGACAGCATGGCCCCAGGAGGATTGCAAAGCCTATTTCTTTTACCAGCTATGTGTGACTTTGCTTAGCTCGGAGAAAATCTGTTAAATGATGCAGGTGTGGTTACTCACCTGAATGACAGTGGCAAAGTCAGGTGGTAACTGTTGGGATATAATTCTGGGACCATTTTTGGTACAGGATTTGGTCTTGAGATAAACGAAACCTAAAATAAAAGAAAATCTCTTGCTGAAAAAATTCTGTATGTTTGTAACAGAAATATTTTCACTATTTTAGTAAAGTGTAGGAATACTTTTTTAGTAATTGGGAAAAACTAGCCAACTCAACTTATGTTTAGATTGAAATTGGATATTTGCTTTGGATCTAAAATTTGAGAACAGGTGTATTTTTTCATCTTGGGTTCTGAGTAAGACTTTAACCAGAGAATCAAAGCATCCAACGAAATCTGCTCTCTTCTGCCTTAGGACACAGATGAGTAAAAACTCTTTCCAGAAAATTCATTCCAGTTTTTTTTTCAGAATTGATTTTTCCACCTGACATTAGACACTGGCGATTATTCAAGCAATACCTCTACACATACCACCTAAAATCTATGTATATTGAATATTTCTGATGATTATTGAAGTTGAAAAATGGCAGTCCTATCCACCAGGCTGGTAAACAAAAAGGTTAATGAAATATGCCATGATCATCAATTATAAAACATGCAGATTAAACACATTGGAGATATTTGCTGTAATTATTTTTAATGCTATGTTTCAGAAAGCTATCTTGGGTGTTTTCAGGGTTGTGAATCATCATCATGAATAGCAGATTATCCGTATCTGGAAATGGTCTCTAATGCAGAAGTGGTGGGTCACAGAAACTTGGTGGCTTGAAGATGCAGGCTCCGTTCTTATTTTCTGTGTGATTCCAGATCTCTTAGCTGTACCAGTCACCTATTGGCACCATTGTGCTATGGGACAAATGACTCATAAACACAGTAACATGTGTCCAGGTGTTGGTTTGGGGTTAGTTTATACAGTCTGGGCTCAACTGGATTTGTTTCCAAGTGTGTGAGTTAAGTACATCCTGTCCCACTTGCTTCTCTTCCTCCTTGCACAGCAACACCTAGTCGGCAAGATATGTTTTTCTCATCGTGATGGCAGAAGCAGAAAGGTGCAAGCTAACCAGGCAATCACATTTGAAGCTTCCACTCATGTCTTATCCAGTAACATGCATTTTTCTAAGTTAAAGCCCATGGTCCTGTCTGACAGATACAGGTTTGTTCAGGGAGGGTGAATCTGTGTGTGTGTGACCTTTGACTAAATAGGCATCTAACCGATTACTTAAACTTTTTAAACCTCCATTTTCCCCCCATGAAATTGGGACAATAGTAATTCCCTCACTGTATTGTGGTGAAAATGAAATGAGACATTGTAATGTAAAGTACATAGGGCAGAGTGGTCCACACCAGTGGTTTCGTGCAATGGTGTCTGTTATCATCAAAGGAATATTATAGACTCAAGACTTAAGGCTTAACGTACCAGGAAGGGAATCAAGTCATCACTGAATACTTTCAAATGTATATGGGAGTCGCAAAAATAGTACAAAAAACTTTGCATGCACTTCACCCAGATTTACCAAATTATTAACATTTTGCCACATTTTGCCTTTCCTAAACCACTTGAGTTAGGTGAAGACATCATGCCCCTTTATCCCTAAAAATTTCATGCATGCTTCCTAGAACCAGGACAATCTATTTCACAGCCACAGCACAAGTATTCACGTCAGAAGATTTAACATGAATACAACACGATTATCCACTACAGAATCCCTATTCAGATCTGCCCAATTGTTCCCCAATTTGATGGCAATCTCTGCCCATCTCCCACCCCGGAGCACCATCCAAAATCATACATTGTGTTCCATTGTCGTGGTTTTCTACTCACTTTTAATCTGAAACATTCTTCAGTGTTCATCTTTCACGTCCATTGCTTTTAAAAGATCATAGGTCAGTTATTTTGTAGATTGCCCCTCAGCGTGGTTTTGTCTGCTAGTTCCTCATGACTACAAAAAGTCTCACATTTTGGGTAAAATCCTACATGAGTGATGTTGTGTTCTTCCGAGTATGTCACAACAGGGGACATATGAGGTGCATTTGTCCCATTCTGAATGATATTGACTCGGATCCTTGATTGTGGCGGTATCTATCCATGTTCTTCATTAGAAATCACTGTTCTCTGCTTTGTCATTTGTAAGCAATCTGTTGGGAACGACTTTGAGATGATGTAAAGATCCTATTGTTCTTCATATGTTCAGTGAAGCCATTCATCACTCGTCCTTGAATTCGTTATCACAATGATGGCTGAATTAGTTATACCATGATGGTTAGAGATTTTTCTAAGGTTGTTGCTTTTTCTGCGTTTATTAGTTAAGCATTTTGCTGCAAGGGATTCTTTTCACTTTGCCTTGCTTATTTACTTAATGTATGGATTGGTTAGTTTTTATTTTATTCCACAGGCTACAGGATCTAGCACATAATTTTTATTCTATTTTGATGCTCCAGTGGTCCCACATTTGGCTTAGGAGCCCCTTCGGCTGACTCCTGTGTCCTTTTGGTGATAACTTTACTCCTTACTCTTTGGCATAACAAGTTGCTCCAGGCTCATGTTGTACTTTCTTGTGCCAATCCTGGAATTACCCCTTTCTCTAAGGAGTCTTAGTTTAATATGTTCTTTTGCCTTCAGGCTGAATCATATTAATTCAGACGAAAATGTTGCCCATAAGCTCAGTAACTCTGGTTTAATAACATTTTCATGAGCACTCTGAGGATCTATATACTCAGACATGTTTTACTAACTCTTACAGAAGAATTTCAAGTAGATACTATAAAATATCATGATTTGGCTACATATACAAATGACGTCATTCATTAATTGATCACATGAACTCATTATGTGAAAATGATTCATTATAACATAAAAGGTGTGACCTGCAGATTCCACACTAAACAAAATAAATACGAAATATCATACTATAGACATTCCTGGAAAATTTTTATTGATATTTTTTAGGAATAAAACTGTAAATAAATGATGAGGTTTAGAGATCAATTCCTGAATTTGCTGCTATCTGTGCACGTTAAGATTCCAGTCTCTATAGATGATCTTTTGTTTTCATGTTACAATCAAATGCAATAGAGAAACTGGAGGTTGTCTTGAGTATTGCAGGAGAAAGACGTCATTTGTCTGAATGTAACACGCCAGCTTCACTGAACATATTAGCAGAAATAATTCATACTTCAGCATTGGTTAGGAACACAGTCAGTGTATCTGTTCTTTAAAGATTCCTACTAAACAAGTAGACTTTTCATCATACAATCCATGTAGACAGTAGGTTAGTTACTTATGAATTGATTGCTTTCTACTTCTTTCTATTTGGTCTTCCTTCCAGATTAGCATTCTGTTTACATTCCCATGGATGTCAAACATCACAGCCCTCTACATCTCACATTCCAGAGGATGCTGGCTTCTCTAACAAGAGGCTGAGTTTCTTTGGGCTTCCACAAGCAGCAAGACACTTCTGCTGGTAACCCATACCTTCTCCTTGTCATTCCAGAACTGCCCAGACAGCAGAAGTGTTTGGACAGAGACAGAAACATCAGCAGAGAATTCCAGCCTTGGCCCTCTGGTAAGGATGGAGTGGGGGCTTGAAATTGCAACCTCAAGGTGCCATAAATGGGGATAAGAGAGGGCCACAAACGCCTACAACCTCCCTCTGCCCACAAAGTCCTTAAAGTTTATACTTTAGTCCCAAACTGCATAAGCCCTTTTTCCTCTTGATGAAGCTGAGGCATTTTTTTTTTAATTAACAATACTTTGCAATTGTCATCACATGATTAATTTAACTTAGCTTATTGTTACTTTTGTGCTTATCTCCCTGTATTCCAAATTTTTATGCATGCATCTTGAGATCAGGGGTGTCTCTACCTGATCTTTTTACACCTCTTCCAGTTGTTGCATGATTAAAGTGCTTAATAAATATTTGCTGACTTGAAATTTGATGATCTCCCCAGGATCCACTTACCCAACCAACTTGTCAGGGTCCAAAGCAAATCACCCTGCACCCTTTGAATTCTTGGCTGGCCAATAATCAAACAGCAGACAGATTGATTAAAGGTGAGGGCCAAAACAAAATTCAAAATTTTTACTGACTAAAATTCAGTAAACCTCCTGTGTACATGGGAGAGACCCAGAAGGACTGAGTAACTGGTCCACATGGCTTCAGACACCATTTAAACAGCTTAGCCCAAACAAGTAGCTTGGGGGAAGAGAAGAGGCCAGTTAGGGAGTTTACCAAGGAAGACACAGTAAACAAAGGCCTGCAGATTTAAGTTCTACCTTCTCCTTGGAAGGAAATAAGGTGATTAGGTCTCCCTGGGACACACCCTTACAGAGGGGAGGTTACATTAACTCTATTTAAAGACAACCCCTGCCTATCCTCAGAGCCCCTCCCATGAAGACTATCTTTTGCCAAAAAGACTTATTTTGGGGTGGCAGATTTTTTTCCACCTGCCCCCCAACACACATGCACATGTTCATCTGCTTATTTTTTTTCCTCCCTCCGAAACATTTCATTTTAAACAGGCAAATCTTCATCTTAGAGCCTCATCACTCGGGACTAACTACATTGCATTAAAAATGGTGATCAGGCCACAGAGGTTTTTTTTAAACAAGGCAGATCCTCGTGTAAGAAGGAGCGATGAGGCAGAATTCCCTGCTCTGCAGATGCAAACTGAGTCCACTGTTTACCACCTGTTCCTGGGGAAATCTCCACAGAAGATCAAAAATGCCACTTTTCCAAAAAGCTTGGAGAGAAGAGACCTAAAACTCAAAATATATCATCTGAGCTGGATGATCTACCACAAGGTCAACTGGTGGGTGCCATAGTCTCTGAGGAGAGCTGGGAGATCCTGCTTGCCAAAGCACTCAGGCCAGAAGAGCAATAGGTACCCACTCAACCTGGATGCTCACCTTGGCCTCTACGTCCCAGCAGCGTCCCCTTCAGGAAGTCCGATTCATGGCATGCTGGGGCTTGTGGTCAGAAGTCTGAGGCATGGGGCTGGGGGTGGAGTTCAGTGTGTCCTACCACATTGCCAACCTGCCAGCTCTGACTCTAGCTATGCCAGTCTGCTCTGACAACAACCTTTCTCTCCCTCTATTTTCTGGTCTTTAAAATGGACATTATAATAGTTCTTCGACCCCCATACATTCTTGTGAGACTGAAATCTGTAAACAGATATTAAAAGCACACCGTCAAGCTTGGTGTGAAGCCAGCATTGATAACAGCTACTTGGTGAGGATACCAGGTGTTCTGTGAGCATGCTTGGCATCTGTGTCCAACCACACAGCCCAAGGCTCAAAAAACACCTGGCTTTTGGGGTCTATTTTAGTTCTTCCATCACCGAAAACAGCTGAACGCTCTGCTGATGGTTGACGTTGGGGAGAGAGAGCTAAATTAGCCTTTTGGGACTTGGAAACCTTTCAGGGAGGAATTTATAGGTTTAAGAATGGAGTTTCCTCTTCTTGGGTCCTTGAGAACTTGAGGTTCTTGGAGGATCCAGCTGCTCCCCAAATGGGTGTGCATGCTGGCTGTCGAGACCCACAGAAGTGAGGGGATCCAGGCCCAGGGAGATTGGCATCAGGGGACTCACGAGGAAGTGTGCCCCTGGGAGACAATGAGGAAGGAGATCAGAGATACCAAATGTCAGGCTTCCGGCTGCTCTGGAAAGATGCTCCTAGCGATGGTTAGCAGTGGTCTTGTGAAGGACTCACTCACCAGGCTTAAGAGTACGTCAGACAGATGCTAGCATTTGACTCTGCAAGGATGGGGAGCCTTGGGGATGCTGTAAAAGCTTTTTGAAAGGATCTTCCCACCACTTAGACTCTACAGTATCTACAGAGCCTCATGACACTTGGCACTGTGTTTTGCACATGTGGCTCGGGGGTCGGTCTCCAAACAAGCCCTGCGTTGCCTGGTGCAACCTAAAGCTCAAGGGCCAGGAAAGAGATTACAGTGCAGTATGGCCGGGGCTGTCTTCTGGACATGCCTTGGTTTCTCCTGTGTATTTCCTTGGAGTTGGGGTCCTTTGCCATCCAGGACTTGTTTGAAAGCAGGTTTTGATATTTAAGAAAAGGGCTAAGTCAGTCCCACAATGAGTGAGTAGCACAGATTGTATTTAGTCATTGATTGTAGTTTCATGTCCATGTTTATATTTGTTTGCTTCTCTCTGATTTGATGCTTCAATGTATTTTGTTTTAGTTACTTGACTCCCTTGATCTAGACCAAGTGTCTGAACATGTAATTAAAATCCAATGTTGTCTCTTTTCTCTAAGGAAAGGATACACGATTTTTTGGCTGAGCAAATGCTTGACACCTTTACCTTGACGCTGCCTGCATTTTAGAGCATCTATTTCCTTGACCTCCTGCGACAGGAAGAAAATGAGCTTTCTACGGTGAGAATTCTACGGTGGATTTGTGCAATGGTTTCTAATTCTACAATGCTGGATAGTTAAAATGGCGTGGTGTGTGAATGATCATGTCACTAATACAAAGTGAAAATCCCTGCAGGCAGTTGCTTTTCCTAATTCTGTTTGATTTCCTGAGAGCAGATACCATTATTCAGAGCACATATGAAATCATGCACCTGGGCATTTAAATTTGGGATTGAATCTCCTGCAGACCTGAGCTTGAAGGAAAAAAGGCTTCAGGGAATTAGCATTTTCCCAGCAGCAGATTTAATAACCCTGAAAAAGGATTTGGGAACTCTACTGTCCATCATGGAGCAGGGCTGTTTTAAAGAGCCATACAAGGGAATTAGATTTTATTAGGGAGATTTCTTTTTTCGCTGACAAGGTATTTCAAAATCGTCATAGACATAAAAAAACCAATCGTGTGTTATGAGAGGATGTGTAAGATTTCTGTTAAAGTGTTGCTTCTGGTTAATGCTATTGATGCTACAAATAACCATTGCAGGAAAAAAGAAATGTTAGCAAGTGGTTTGCTCTGGAAAAATAAAATCAAGTCTGTGAAATCTAGAAAGGAAAAGTCCTTTCTACCATCTGTGCTCTTGCTTATGCATCATACATTCATCATTCCTCATTAATTCACTCATTCACTCTTCATTTGGGCTTCATTGTTGCTTTCCTTTCAGGTGCAGAACTCATGGCCCCAAGCTGGTTCTTGTGCAGACCTGAAGGGACACACTGAGCATCTTTCTCTGGGATTCCCTGTGTGCTCATCCTACAGCGTGTGCCTTTGTGTTGATGGGGTCAGCATCCTTGCGGGGGGTGGGCATCTGTAGGGTGCTGGGGCCACAGAGGAAGGTGAGAGGAGGATGCAGCTGAACATGGCCCACAGCCACGGATTTGAGTCCACACAGGACAAGTCTGTGATTTCCTCAGCCCTTTTGACCCAAGGTTGTCAGACCTTTACAAGGAACGGGAAAACTCAAGTTAAAATAATAGGGGACCCTCTGGTGGGGCAGGCGTTGAAGTCTCAGCACTATGAAGCTATCGCCAGCCACTGTGGCCTGAGTTTGATCCCGGGCCAGGGAGGTGACCCACATGGCGCAGCAGACCTCCCTTGTCTCCCTGCTGCTCCCCTCAGCAGTGTATTTCAGTAAATCCACCTGTTCTGCTCCACAATGTCTCTGGTGAACCCTCTCATCCCCTGTTCCTCTGGCCTGCACCCCAGCTCTTGTATGCATAAATAAATAAATCTTAAAAAATATTCTGTGTGTCGGGCCTCCCCGGTGGCGCAGCTCTTGAGCGCTGGGTTGCGAAGCTGCCCGCGGCCTCTGCGGCGCCGGTTCGATCCCCGGCTGCTCCCCGGCCACCGGAGGAGGGTCCCACATGGCGCGCAGACCTCTCCTGCCGCCCGCTGCTCCCCTCAGCAGTGTACTTCGGTCCTTCTGCCTGCTCTGCTCCCCGCTCTGGCTCTGGTGAATTCTCTCACCCTCCCGCGCTTCTGACTGTACCCAGTGCTTGTATAAATACATAAATAAATCTTAAAAAAAAAAAATTCTGTGTCATGGACTGGGCGGCGTGCAGAAGTGCCCGCACACATGGGGCCAGTGGGGCTGAAGGGAGTAACCTGAGCTGAGATCTAAACTGGGCTCCCTTCATGGCACTTGCACTTGAATGAATGACAGGCAGAGGCTCCAACTCCGGCTGGGACCTGCCACTCATGTTCTCAGAAGTGAAGGAAGAGCTAGGAAACCCGGTTGATATGACTTGTTGAAGAATCAAATCTGAGCTTCAAAGTGAAAACTAGAATCTTGGGAAATGTGTATCTTCATAGTTAGGTTGATGGCTGCCTGCTCCTACAAGCTTTTTCTGTGGAGTGGGTGGTGATAATAACAGATGCAGCTTTTCGATATTGTGTAAATACACCCTTAACAATATTTGGAGATCTGCCTAACTCAGTGAACTGATATTTTCGAAATGACCAATGCAAAGTGGTTCAAAATCACATCTGGGTGAAAGAGCCATCCAAAGGGCAGATGGTCCAGCAGATTTTAATAGAATATAGTATGAAAGGTCACTGACATGATTTCATATTCCACATTGCAACTAACCTTTAAGAAATGACCACAGGGTGAGGCTTTCAGTGCGTGGGGTTAGGGATTAGATGAGAAATTTCTGTACCTGCCTCTTAATTTATGGGGCATTTAAGATTACTCTAAAAATATATTCCGTTACAATTTTTTAATCCTTAAAAAAGTGAGTACATGCTCAGATTTGGTGTATTCTCCAAAAGGAATGTGCATAGTGACCTGAAATGCCTACTGAATACTCCTCCCTTTTCCAGCCACGTGTCAGTGGGAGACTGGGTTGTCTTCAGATTTATCCACAAAATACATCACAAGAGACTGAGGTGTGAGGATCCAGTGGTCTTGTGTGAAGCCAGCTCGGAAGAGGTCTGCAAACTCGGGAAACAATGCCACCCATTTCCCTACGAGTGGCTTATTTTGGAAAACAGCACTAGTCTTCATAAACTTGCTTTGTGTCTTAACCATACATTTATTTCTATTCCTGTGTAGCAGGATTATTATTATTTAAGATGCATTCATAATTAAAAATAACATTTTCTCATTAAACACTTTTAAATAGTAAATGTTGATAGAGATGACCTCCACGCTCTCCTATCTTTAACAAGTGTCAGGGGATTCCAAGAGTAAAGTCTGAGGCTTGCTGGTGGAAGCCCTCGAGGGTGGCAGGATTTTAGCTATTCTCACCAACGCAGCCAGGCCTCGCTGAAGAGTTTGCACTTTGAGGTAGATCTTAAAAATCATTAACCTTGAGTGTGTGTTTGTGTGTGATTAAAATATGTGAACAATTTCTGCCTCTGTGGAAGGCAAATGGGGCCTAATGGGGCATTTGCAATCTGTTCCATCAATCTTTGCTGGGGAGACGCCTGCCCATCAGCGCCCTCCCCCAGACACGCCCAGAGGTGCGTGAGAAGCAAGGTGTCCTTTCTTGGTCCTTAGTAAACGGCCCACACGTCATCCGAGGTGTGCAGAAAGTGTTCATTCGGTCACAGGCCACTCCCTGAATGCCCACCGGTGTTTGGGTGTGGAGGGCTCCCTTAGCCCTTATCCTAGAAACGCCTGGGGCCTAGGCGCCATGCGCGCAGGGTTACCATCCTGCCTCCTGGCTGGCTTTGACGTATCATTCTGTGTCCTGAATTTCTCCTGATGCCCTCTTTGTTCTGGAAGGTGCGGTACAGTTAAGCCCAAGGCAGGTGACAGGAAAGATATCAGGGACTAAAGCAGGAAGGAAAAAGAATAGAAAAAAGGAGAAAGGCATTTTAGCAGAGACATCATTTTCGGGGTGTTGAGAAGACATTGTCAGAGCTTCCAAACTCAGCTGCTGCTCTGGACAGGGGCGGGAGGGGTGTGGCATGTGGGGGGGGAGGGGGGTGGTGGGATGGTGCAGGGGTGGGAGGCGAGGGCCTGGTTTACTTTAGCAGAGTGTGGAGGGGCAAGCACTGGTCTGGCCGAGCGGAGGGCAGCCCCCTGCAATTCCTCCAGGAAGCAGTGGGAAGTCCGAGGGCGGCGATAAGGCCAGTGTCATGCCAAACAGAAGGCTGGCTTTCTGGATTACAGCGTGACCAGGTGACAGAGCGCAGGTGGCAGCGTGAAGTGGCTGCATGCTGAGCTGAGCTGAGGACGATGTGCAGGGAAGCGACAGCCCAGCCAAGCCCCTTCGCACCTCACCTGCAAGCTTTGAACCTGGGAACTTTTCTTCACCTCCTGGCTTTCAGGGGCCAGAGAACCCTCTTCAAAGAATCGACCCCATTCAGCATTGTGTTTCCAAATCCTTAGAGCAAAAAACAAGCTGCTCCTTTCTGAATGGGGGGAGGAGCGTGGGGATCCCCCAGTCACTGAATGTGCCCCCCAGGCAGGAATGTGCAAAAGGTGATGATACTGGGCGGCCTTTTCCGGAGCTCTGAGCTCGGCCCATCTTGCAGGAGACCTGGGAGGCTTCTGCAGGATCTCAGGGCACACACCTGCCCATGGAACTGGCCACGCACAGCTCGGCTCCACAGGGGCTTTGCAGGCAGGAGCGGGTTTCTTGCTTGCAGGAGGAGTGCTGACCTTCCAGAACTATCCCAGAACTGGCGTCAGTGCAGAAATGTGACTCTCTGTGTGCTTTTCCAAAACTCATTCCTTTCTGCGTGATCCCTTTGCAAAAGGGGGAAAGTCCTCAAGGAGATATTTCTGGTTTGAGTTTGCACCTTTGTCTCCATTCCAGGCTTTTTTTGCTCTGGTGAGATCCATGAAGCAGGCATATCGTGCGCATGATCTGGTTATGGAGGACTCGCTTTGTGAGACTTTGCAAGCAATTCAGAAGTGTTTCTGGGAAGCAGAGTGCATTCCTTCGGCTCAAATCCTGTCACATCCTCATGTGAAGCGACTGTAAGTCAGAAACCGATTCCCCTTCCTCCCCCTCTGTCTGTCTGTTTGTCCGATTCTTCCTCTGAAAATTTCCTCCATTCTTTTCCTCCTCTCCCTTCTTAGCAATGTGGTGGTGGCTATGAGTAGAAAATATGGGGCGGAGGCATCACAAGACCAGCAACTGGCTCACACTGGCGGGAAGCTGGAGGTGGGGTCGGAATGATTAACATAGTCATTAAACCAGCTAAAGAAAAATTACCGGGAGGTGCAGGCCGGAGGTGGGGATGTGGAGGTTGAGAGCCATTAAAGAATCCCCATCCTGGGCCTCCCCGGTGGCGCAGTTCCATCCCCGGCCCCCAGCGAGGGTCCCACATGGCGCAGACTTCTCCTGCCACCCGCTGCTCCCCTCAGCAGTGTATTTCGTCAGTCTGCCTGTTCTGTTCCCCACTCTGGCTCTGGTGAATTCTCTCACCCTCCCGCGCTTCTGACTGTGCCCAGTGCTTGTATAAATAATAGTAATAAAAATAAAAATCTCCGTCCTTTCAAATCTACCTAGTCAGCCTTGGCTGTGTTGATTAGCTTGATGGTGGTCATCATTTCTCAAGGTATATCCAATCATCACGCACACCTTAAATGTATACAGTATTTATTTTTCAATTATCCCTCAAGTGAGGCCCCAGCCCTGGTGCATGGGAGGCTGGGAACGAGCAGGACCTCTGGGTATCACCTGTCTGGGTGGCAGCCAGCAGTGTCCTTCTGGGCCTCCCTGTTCAGGCATCCACCTTTATTCTGCAGGCAGCAGGAAACCATGGCGTGAGGCAGGGGTAAAGAGAAGACAGTCCTGTAGAGAAGGAAAGAGAGGAACAGTTCAAGAGATCAGGAGAGGCGGTGAGAAAAATGTCTCCCACTAACCAAAGAACAGAGGGGAGACCCCAGCATGGGGACAGGTGCTTCCATTTCACGGCCTTGGCAGCCATGTTGTCCACGTACCCGTGTGGTCGCACCGGCTGGGCCCCACATGTGGAGTTGCTTCTTCTTCCTTTTCCATCTGGAAAACCTGTCCTTTCTCTTATAGAGTCAACCAAACTGTCATTTCCTGTAAGAAGTCTCCTCGGATGGTCCCTGGCAGGATCAACCTGCTCTGGCCTCCAGGAGTGAGGGCTCAGTGCTGACATGGCCCCCTTCTGGCCTCCATTCTTTTTTTTTTTTTTTTTGTGGGACCCTCGCTGGTGGCCGGGGATCGAACTGGCGTTGCAGAGGCTGCAGGCAGCCTCACATCCCAGCACTCAACTGCTGCACCACCAGGGGAGGCCCTGGCCTCCATTCTGAGGAGCCAGACCTTGGAGCGATGTCTTCTCATCGCCATGTTCCCCGGGCTTGCCTGACACCGAGCAGACAGACAATGAACTGCAGACAAGTTAATAAGTGGACAGAGTCTCAGACACTTAGTCTGGATTTTATGGGATGGGAGGGCTCAAATTGCCTCCCCAGTAGTCAGCGGAGGATCTTGGGTATTAGACAGAAACTGTGAGTTCCTTGCCTCCCACCTGCTAAGGAACAGGGGAATTCCTTCCTTGCTCCTCTTGGAAAATTTGTTTTTCTAAATCATGGTTCCTGAAGACAAAAATCAGAGAAGAAATTGGAGAAAATAAAAAAGAAAACAATGATAATTCTCATGTGAGAACTACCGCTGAACAGTCAGCCTGCAGACGTTACTGGCTAGGAGTCTGCTGACATCAGGTGGGCAGTAAGCAGGGTGCTACGACAAGCAGATTCAAAGGGTCAGGCTGACATTTCCAGAAACCAGGACAAGAGCACTTAGCAGAGAATCAGCCACTATGTACTAGTCAGTCTTACAGACATAGCTGTTGTGTGTGTGTTCATGCTCTGTCTCCTGCTAATAGTGAGTCATTCTTGCAATAAAAGAAATACTAATAAGTTCATATGCATAGTGTACTTTGCATAATTGCCTTGAGTGGGGTTATGGGAAACAATATATTTGGAAGCAAAATACGCTTTAAACTGCTAGAGAGCAGTGCTGTTAACCTTGCTGGGAGAATGTTGTTATTCAAATACCATCCGATGCATTTGCTGATATTTTCCAGTATTTGAATATTTGCTGTAGGTTACAGATCTTTGTTAAACAGACAATATTTTCATTCTATAACAGAAGGAAATAAGCTTGTGTTTCACTCTTTTTTATTGCAGCCATTCATTTAGAAACATGCCAACAAAATGTTATGAAAAATATTGAACGATGGGTGCTGTTAGGATCTCCTATTTCTTTATCTCATTCCCAAATGCCAGCGATGACTATCCACTATGAATTTGGGAATATTGGAGAAGTTAATGTGGGGACCCTTTGGAAACAGCCCAGAAAGAAGTGTGTCAGAGCCAGGAAACCATCACAATGACTCAGGACGTGGGAGAAACGCGTGGTCTTCCCATAGATTTGCCCAGAGAGCTTTCAGAAGAAAACCAGCTTTTAGTACGGCCAGTTATGCTTGTCTGTGGGTGCTTCAGGAGAAATATGTCCCTTGGGACTGCTGGGGGAGTGGAGGGGCAGAGCTGGGCTGAGTGGCACTGTTTGGGGCTCCCCCTCTGGGGTGCCCCTGGGGTCAGGTTTGTGCCTGCCTCTGCAGAGCCATGAGAAGCTGGAGCTACTGAGACCCCCCGGGTCCGTGAGACAAGAGAAGGGGCAGGAAGAAAGGCCATCCTCCTTCAGAGGGGAGCAGATCATCCTGAAAGGGGTCTTGCTGGGCTGTGAGGGCTTATAGAACAATGTGGTGATTTGGGGTACAGGGACCATCTTATTCCCTTTGAAAATCTTGGCAGTGAGGTCTTGAATTGGGCTTTAGGCAAAAGGAAGCGAGTGTCACAGGCCGTCCTGTTGTAGATTCAGTGACGAACCAAGCCCCTGCCAAGCTGGAAGCAGAATTCAGTGTTTGATCGGGGTGGAGCTTGGGGGTCTGTTGTTGGGTTGCATTTTTCATTTACCACTTGACATACTAGGATCCAATGGGAATATGGGGCCTTTTCCAGAGGCATGGGAAATAGGTTTGGCCTTACTCAAACCCCAATGCCTTCCTCAGATTCCTAGAAAAGTGGTAAGACCTCAAGAAAGATTTAATGCTGTTACCACCAGGGGACAGAGGAAATTTCTTTAGAGCCAGAAAATGACCCATTCACACCAGTCAGGTGGAGTGGAGTGATGTCTGGCTTTGACCACTAACCCAACTCTCCTAAAAACACAGTCATTTCCTCTGCACGGAAAAGCAGCTGTTGTAATAGAGCCCTGGCTCACGACAAGACCCAGCAAGCATGGTGTGGAGCTGAGAACACGGGGTTTGAAGTCCCACGGCATCTAGAACTAATCCCAGCTCTGATATTATTGTGATATGTGGCACCTTCATTTACTCACTGTAAATGTCTCCTCTACGGGTGCAATAAGGATGGACTAAAGGAACAGGTGGATGGACTGAGGGAACAGGTGGATGGACTGAAGGGACAGGTGGATGGACTGAAGGCACAGGTGGATCACCCTCAGTGCGGGTTCTGCCCAGCCTGGCAGCCTTTATATTCACATGAAGAATGAGCTTTGAGTCTTCATCCCTTGCTCTCATTGGCTCCAAATCAGTGGGTCACATTGCCGTATTGCCACGTTGCCACATTGCCATAGTCCCCTCATTGTAGACTGAAGAATCGCCCCTGGCTGGAGAAGGGCTGTGCATTCTTAAACATTAAAGTAGCCCAAGAGCTGTGAGACATGGGTAAGATTTCAATGGCTTCAGGCAACAGCCATTCTGGACGGTTCCACCAGTAACCAGCTGTGCCTGGAGCCACTTACTCCCACCAACACCATGTCAGGACCTGCCGAGTCTCCCTTCCTGTGCCTCTTCTCTTTGCCCTCCTTGCTAGCTCCCCTCCCCACTATTGTTTCTCCCTGTTTCTTTTGCTGTCCTCATCCCCCCTTCTCTTTCACGCTGTTTTACCCTCTCCCACCCCATCTTCTTCGCCCTCTAATTGCTTGTCCTCTGACCTAAACTTGGCTCAGGTGTTCATACTTATCAGCTGTCTTGTCCTCCATCCTGCAACCTCTGCTTGACCGGAACAGCCACGCCTCGGAAGTGGAGGCTGCACAGTCTGTTTCCACCACACCGACCCTTTGTGGAGCTGGGAAAAACAACTCACCACAGACAAGCACCGTTTTCCAGCTCCCCTGAGTTCGCTGCTGGCTGGGACAAAGGAAATGCAGAGCAGCAGGAAGCAGGGGGCCCAGGGGAGGCAAGGCAGGACGTGAGCTCTTCGTGCCTTTAGTGCTCCAGTGAGCTCCAGCGAGGCCCTCTGCCCCCAGGGCCCTGGCTCAGTCGTCCTGTCTGCTAGCCCCATTCTGGACATGGTGCCCTGGAGTCCGCTTCCTTTTGCTGTTTCCCAGGAGCCTCCTGGAGACCCAGCAATTGGCTCATCCATACTTGACTCGTACCTGGAGAGCCCAAGGTGTCAGCTTGTCTGCTAAACCAGGTGAGCCTCTTGGAAGCAAAGCACTGGGTTTCTAATGTCAATTCACTTGTCTTCTTGGGACTTGGGCTGAGGGAATGAAGGTCACTTAAAAAACAGCTCTGCTCAGAAAGGCCTGCCCCAGTCACCCTGGCTTCCAGGTGGCATGAACTGGGAATTTATTTGTGTTTATAGATTTCTTTTAAAGTGAAACGCCACCTGGGAGGGTTGGGCTTTATGTTGTTATTGCTTTAGGATCTGTGATGATTATAATGTGGAGTAGTGGTCAGAAATGAATCTCCCAATACAACATTGCTACCAGGGGGGCGGGAAGTTCTATCCACCTTATGACATTCTTCACCTGTGATTTCCAGAAAAATATTGTTGGGCAGGGCAAGGTTATTGCTTGTCTAAAACAATCTTCCCTTCTCTTGATGACCTATGATGTATTCATTATCCCTCGATTTCAAAGTCTTTCCTGACCCTAAGCATTTTAGTTTAGCCCATACCATGTCTTGCCATCACAAATCTTCTATCCAAATGTTGATATCTCTGAGTTGTCATTGTGGGAAGAAGTGTTAAGTTGATGGTGTTCTGGGCCTAAGGGGACTTTGACTGGGGGTTGGGCAGGTACTTGGTATGATTTGAGAGGTAACTCAAGAACCCCTATCTAAATGCTTCTTCACTGCCCTTCCACCGCCCCTGAAACAGCCTCCCTGTTCATCTATAGGCTCAGGGCTTTCAGAAGGAACTTGAAGGAGGCCCAGGGGTCCGCAAGCTCTGCATCTTCATCGAGGGGAAATCCCAAGTCCTCTGAGGTTAGTGTTTGAGCTAAGCTTGCATCAAGGCAAAGCTGGGTCTCGAACTCCAATCTCCTAAGTGAAGAACAGTTCCTATAACATCTGTGTTTACTAAGGATTTGGCACAATCAATGGCACAGCCATCAGGCAGATACCACTGGGGGGAATAATACTTAACACTTACTATCCACCCTGGGTGGCCTGATGTTGATATAGGAAAGAAAGTCAGAAGTAGGTCCCCACTCTTGGGAATGAGTTACTGAATCTAGAACAGCCCAGTCCAACAGAAACACAGTGTAAGTCACAGATGGAATTTAAAATTTTCTGGTAGCCACATTCAAAAAGTAAAACAAACAATGCCTTTTAGTTCCAATGATTATTTAATCTTAATAAATATATTTTATTGGATCTGACTTACCCAAAATGCAGTTTAATGCAAGATCATTTAATGAGATGGTTTATGTTGTGTTTTTCAAGACACGTCTTTGAAATCTGGAGTGCATTTTACTCAGTGGGCATGAGTAACACATCAAGTGTTCCATGTGGCTGTTGGCTGTAGTTCTGGAATATTCTATACTCAGCGACTCTGTCTGTTCTTCTTTATTTGCTGCATTAGTGTGTGAGACCAAGGCTGGGAGGTTCAGGAAATCACCCTGATTCTTCATGGCCCATAAGTAATGGCAACATATAATTTATTAAGCAAATCCAGACATTATTAAGGATAAAAGGAAGGGGCACTCTTAAAATTTGTGTGAGACCACAGCCAGCCACCAGGACCTGTGGTCGGTCTCTAGTGATAAAGAGGTCATCAGCGGAGGTTTTGTGCGGCCTGGATGGCAAGGCTGCTGTGGGAGTCACTTGGTACTCTGGGTGGCCAATGGGCAGTGCAAGAAATGACAGAGATCCCCAACAGAAGCAGTGAGGAGGCATCAAGGGGCACCTGGGCAAAGGACTTGCCATTTAATTCAAGATGATGGAGCACTGGTCAATTGCAGAAGCACAAAAATGAGGCCAGCTTAAGCTGCAGAATGTGAGGTTATTTATGTGAGACCCTACAAGAGCTCCCTGGTGCTGAGGGGGCATTTCTGAGACTGGAGGTGCGCCTGCCTTCTGGGGACTTTAGAAGCAAAGTGAATTCCCTCCATTCAAGAGGGAGATCTCCCTGCCACAAGAAGATAAATGAATAGATGCCTGAGCCCCTTATAGCTCTACATCCCCAGAGAGGATTAAATTATTGGTTGTAGGAAATGTTGCAAAGATGAAGAAAAATAGATTCAGCTGGATAAAAATTTGTTGCAAGCATTTGTTAAAGCACAAAGCACACATCTTGAAGAAAATAGGAGGGAAAAATCCCAACATACATTTTGATGACTTTTGGTGCTGTAGAAAAAATGATGCTCATATTTTTTACATAAGACTTAAAAAGAATAACTGTGAGAATGATTCTTTTCCAGCAGGTTTTTCTCACAAATGTTAAAAAACAAAACAAAACACTGTGGCTTGTTCTGAGTGTGTATCTAAAGGAAATGATGGTGCTTCGTGTATTACATTCATCCTCATGTTTTCAGCTATAAATTAATTTCTATTGTAAACTAGCATCAAAAATAAGCATATATATTATGAATTATTATATTCAAAAGACATCTATTTTCCTGAATTTTCTCTTTAAGTGGGCTAAGGTTTTCATCTTTTTATAATTAAAAAAATTGCTATTTTGAGTAGTCAGTTGAACCAAAATGGGTAAGATACTTTCAGTGAACGAGCGGCAGCTGGTGAGGGAAAGCTGACCTGGCTGATAGGGGCCTGGGAGGCTGGCCCCAGGAACACTAACAAGGTGGTCGACAGCCAATTGCCTCGCCTCTTGGAGTCCCAGGAAGGGGGAAGGTATCAGGTTCTGTCCTGCCACAAGGAATAGAAACAGGAATCCAAGTGGTTGAAGCAGGGGACATCTGTCATCTCCCACAGGCGGAAAACCTGAGGAAGAAACCTCCAAGAATTAGGTTGAGTCATCGGGGCCAGGCCATCTGTTTCTCTACCCGTCATCCCACGTCATCGTCATCCTTAGCTGCTGCGGGAACAAGGAGGCTGTGGCGGTTCCCAGTGATCCACCCAGATGTGATAACTTGCAGAGGGAAGGATCCTTTCGTCCTGGGGTTTTTCTAGGGATGTCCCTTAAGATGTTTCTTGACATCTCATTGGCTACGTTCGATCGAGTGCCCGTTCCCAAATCACTCACTGGCCTGAGACAAATCATCTGTGAGTTACTGACGCCGTGGAGTTGACAGCAGGGCGCTGCTATCCTGCAGTGGCTGGGGGGTCGCCATGGGGTGCAATGTGAAAATGCAAGGTGTCGTTGCTATTTAAATACTCATAATGTGGTTGTCAGCCAAAATTTACCATGGTAAAAGGAAATATGGTAGAATGTGTTATGTGGTAAAAGGAAATACGGTAGAATGTGTTATGTTTGCTCATCAGAGGAATTGATGGTTCTATTTGCATTCCCTGAAAATCTTTCAGGATGAGCCACAGGTTGTAATGGTGAAATCAAAGGGACATGTGGACAGGATTCTCTGCTGCCCCTCACGCGTCAGGAGGGAATGGGGCACATCACACCTTCCGCTCTGGTCTTGAAGATGGTGAGGTCCTGACTCCCACCCTAGGGCTCTCCTCGCCTACAATTACCAGATCAGGGCATGTGGCAGAAGGACAGGTAGAGCCAGGCTTTTTCGGGTAGACAGTTGGGCTATAAATCCCGGTTTCCTCATTTAATAGCCCCAGATTTCTATGTGAGTCAATTTACTTGACCTCAATTTACTGAAACATGCTTTGAGGGCTCAGATTTTATGAAAGAAAAAGTGTGTTTATCAGAAAAGCAAATGCTCAAAAAAGGGTAACTGTAGGCTGTGGGGAAATATTTTCAGATTAATACTAAATAATGATGGTAGAAATCCCAGAAAACCCCAAGTCTTGACAGAGTCAATGAATGCAAATAAATGGATATTTCACGAGCATCTATGGCCTGAGAGGCTGTGACACCTGACGCCACATTATTCTCCAGCCTCGTGTGTGTGCCCGCCCGTGTCCTCGGGCCGCGACGCCTTCCTCTGTGCTGTTCAACCTGACTCACTGTGGCGTGAATCGGTCTCCCTGGTGGTGCAAGGGTTAAAGTCTCAGTGTTATCAAGCTGTCCACAGCCACTGCAGCATGAGCTCGATCCCTGGCCTGGGAGCTGTCCCACCTGGCACAGCGGACCTCTCCTGTCTCGCCCGCTGCTCCCCTCAGCAGTGTATTTCAGTACATCTGTCTGTTCTGCTCCCCACTCTGTCTCTGGTGAATCCTCTCACCCCCACATCTCTGGCCTGCACCCCAGTTCTTGTGTGCATAAATAAATAAATCTTAAAAAAAAAAAGAATGATTGTTTTGAGTTGAGAGCAGTGGAGGCTGAGCAGCTCTGTTCTTGTCCGAATCCCTCACCCATGTCTGACTTAGGAGGCGATCCCCACTCCCTAAGCTTATGTCCTTTTCCTAATTGGGGAATAAATCACTGCTCCATGGGTTGTTTGGGGTCTTCATCCTGGTGTAGGGTTATCAGTGAACACGTCCTCTCTATGTGAACATCTCATCTTTACTCTCAGAGGAAAGTCACCCCTTCCTGTCTGTTGTGTGATGTCTCCCTCCCCAGGTGCCTAAATGCAGGATAAATAACCCTGGCCCACTCCATTATTCTTTAGAATTTACAACCATGTCCATTCTCTACACATGTTCTTAAATTGATTTTTCCTTTGCCTACCCATCTAATGCTGTTTTGATTACTCGTCCAGCGCAAGAAGAGCCACAGGGGCTTGGGGGGCTCTTAGCCCCTGGTATCCCTAATACCTGAAGGCTGGGATACAGAAACAATGAATGTTTCTTTCATTGGCAGGGGAAGGAGGGCGGTAAAGGCTGCATCTAAAAATTCATTAGTGGGGCCTCCCTGGTGGCGCAAGGGGTTGAGTCTCAGCACTATGAAGCTATCGGCAGTCACTGCAGCATGAGTTCGATCCCCAGGCAGGGAGCTGACCCATATGGCGCAGCAGACCTCTCCTGTCTTGCCTGCTGCTCCCCTCAGCAGTGGATTTCAGTCAGTCTGCCGCTCTGTCTCTGGTGAATCCTTTCACTTCCCTCACCTCTGGCCTGTACCCCAGTTCTTGTATGCATAAATAAATAAATCTTACCAAAAAAAGTCAATTAGTAAACCCAGTAACAAAGTAAGTGAAAATGGTTCTGTGATTCTCTGAACAGGAAGGAAGAATGTTCGTTGGGGTGGGTGTGTATGAATGCACACATAAGATGGAATTTCATACCAAGATAGATATCTTTGGCTTTGTGCTTGAGTCAACTTGGTTGAGGTATACGAAAAATGTAATTGTTTTAGACAAGTGTACACACGTGTTGCCACCACCACAATCAAAGTATAAGCAAGTTCCATCATTATGGAAAGTTCCCTAAGGCACCTCATTGTTCTTTATGCTTCTGAAACTGTCAAGGCACCCTGGGACGCTATAGCAAATCCATGGGGACCGGGGACACTTAACATTTCCCAGGGAAGTGGGGACACGTCTGTCAGATACCCGAGAAACACTATCACCAAGTTGCTGGAACTGCTTATTAAATGAACCGTTAGGTGTTTCTTTTGGATTAAGCGCCCTAAAAAAGTGGCAGAGATGCCGGTAAAAGGGTTTCCAAAGCTCATTCACTCTGCTGTCTGCATCGTTCTCGTGTTGCTTTACATAGCTGAGAAGTATTTTAATCTAACACAATTTCTCTCAAGAAAGGAATCTTTTGAATACATATGTTTTCATTTTTTTCTTGGGTAGAAATCTAGTAGCAGAATTTCTGGGTCATATGTTAAGTGTATGTTTAATTTTTTCAGAAACTGCCAAACTGTTTTTCCAAAGCACAATTTTACACCCTCAGTTGCTTACTTTCTTGCCAATATGGCATTGCCAGTCTTTTTAATTTTAGCCATTCCAGTGGGTGTGTGGTGCTAGCTCATTGTGCTTTTAATTTGCATTTTCTTGATGACTAAGGAAGTTAAGAATCTTTTCATGGCTTGTCGGCCATTTGTAGAACCTCTTGAGTGAAGTCTGTTGAAATCGTTTGCCATTTGAAAAAAATGACTACGTCTTTCTTCTTAGCATGAAGTTGTAAAACTTTTATATGCTCTTTGAGACAATTGTTTTATATGCGCTCTGAGACGATCTTTCTCTTACATTGTTTCTCTGGTCCTTAGTTTGCCTCTTCATTGTCGGAGTCTGCTTTTCAAAGAAGAAAAGCTTCCACTTTGATGAAGTCCATTTTATCAATGGCTTGTGCTTTTTGTGTGCTAAGGGCTTTTGGTCTACCCCCCCAAATCACAGAAATTTTCTTTTTTTTTTTTCCCTAGGTATTTTATAGTTTTAGCTCTTTTGTTTAGGTTTATGAGCCAATTTAGCTTAGTGTTTGTATGGGGTGCGAGAGGACCTGAGGTCTGTTTCTTGCTTCAGAGAGACCCAGTTGCTCAAGGAACATTTGTTGAGAGACTCTCCCTTCCCCGGAGAATCACTTGGGCATCTCAGCTGAATATGAAGTGACTGTGTGTGTGTGTGGGGGGGGGTGTCTAATTCTGGAAAATTAGACAATTCTCTTCATTACGTCACCTGAGATTGCCCTTTGCCAGCACCAGTGTTGATTACGGCAGCTTTCTGGGAAGTCTTAGGTACCATAAATACTCCAATTTTGTTCTTCTCTTTCAAATTGTTTTGTCTAGGTTATAAGTCCATTGCATTTTTACCTAAACGATAGGCTCAACACAGTGTTTCTGCAGAAAACCTGGGGTTCTTCCCCAGCAGGGATGAGACTGACAGGGCAATGCATGTTTGTAACCTCAGGAGTGGGAGAAGTAGAGTTAAAGATACCCAACATAGGCAGGAGTTAAAAGGACAATAGTAAAGTTGGAAGACAGTTTTTGTGAGCTAGAAAAAAAAAACCCAGTTATGGGAGTCAAACAGTCATGGAATCATGTCCTGTTTTTCTACTTTCTTATTGTGTGACGTGAATTTTATAGTTCACCATGAAGGTTAAATGGCCTCTCTCTGGCTCCTGCGTGGATATCACAGTACCTCACACTCAATAGGTACAAAAGTGACCCCCCTTTTACTTCTCAAACCCGCCCTTCCTTTGGTGTTTTCCATCTTAGTGACCAAACACTAGTGTCCCACCACCCCCAAGAAGATAATTTCTTCATAGCAGCTCAGAATCATTAGAACAGTCACAGTTTGATTTCCCTCAACATAGAAACCAAAACATAAAACCAAAAACCAATGATATTTTCTGGTCCCCTTTGCTTAGGATGCAGATTTGTGACTCACTGTCCACCCTCAGGTCCCCAGCACCCTCGAGTTTCTCCAGCAGGGCCTTGCATCCCGAGCACCCTGTGTGAGGGAAGAAGCAAGATGGAGCATCTCCATTTTGCTGGCAGCTTCCTTCTGGGGTCTCTTTGCCAGCCTCACCAGGGAGCTGCGTCTGGATATTCAGCCTAGAATTTGGTTCACTCTTCCTTCCAAAGATTCTCTTGGGCACCTAGTGCTGCATTACATGCCTCTTCCTCCCAAACTGACTAGAGAGCAGAATCCATGGTAACAATTGCAAACCCAGAGCAAATCTCCAGAAGCAGGGCACACCAACGGCCCACGCCACATGCCCCCTCTGGACCCGTTCTGTCTCTCACCACTGCTGCCAAGCAGTCACCAAGTTTTAGTGATTCTACCCTCACCCCCTGAATATCTGAGCTGGAAATTGGACCCAGATGCATTGGCTTCAAGTTCTGTCCTCTTTCTACCAAGCTACACTGTTCCTCAAATTACCAGATTGCTTTCCAAAGGAGTCACATTAATGTTTCCTTACTAGTAGTAAACATTTGCTTCCTTTGGCAATTCATTTGGCAATTCATTTGGCAAAAAATCTATGATAATGTAGAATGGTGCAGCTGCTATGGAAAACATTTTAGTGGGTCCTTCAATGAAGCATAGAATTACCATATAACCCAGCGATTCGTTCCCAGACACATACCCAAAAGAAATGTGTAGAAAATGTCCATAGCCACATTATTCCAATAGTCAAAACTGAAAACCACCCAAATATGCATCAACAAACAAATGGAGAAACAAAATGAGGTAGATCCATACAATGGAATACTATCCTGCCATTAAAAAGATTAAAGTTCTGATTCATGCCTAAAAGATGGATGATCCTAAACATGCAGACATGTTAGGCCACATATTGTGTGAGTCCATGCATATGAAATCTCTAGATAGGCTAATCCATGGCTCGGGGCTGTGAGGCAGGGGAAGTGGGGGTTGATTGCAAATGGGGTTTCTTTTGGGATGATGAACCTGTTCTGGAATTGGTGGCGACGGCTGCCCACAGGGTGAATGCAATCATCTCTTAACTGCACCTTCTCAAGCAGTCGAGTTTATTACGTGCATTTTTCACACACAGTCCGGAACGGGATAGGAAAATGATTGTCCAGAAACAGCAACCTCTAGGCCCTCCCCAACACTTTCTAAATATCCCTCACCCTGAGTTCTTTTCTTGTTCCTTTCTTTAGTTCTCTCCCACTGGCCTGTCCGAACAGACTATAGACAAAGGGGGCCATCGAGGTGCTTTCCGGACCTGGGAATGTGAGCACTACTTGTCCCAGGCACCGTCGAACTTATTCCCACCCGGCCTGAGGTTTGCAGCTTTCTGCTGACAAGGGAGGCTTCCTCTGGAAAGCACAGGCTGTGGCTCCCAAGTGCCCGGCACGCCTCTCTGCTCACGTTCCCTGCCAGGGCCGAGGCGAGGGAGGACAGACTTCTGCAGGCTTCTTCTCGAGTCTGCAGGCACCTCCACCACGATCTTCTTTTCCAACCTGGAGAGTTTCCTTGGCAACCAACTGAATAGTCAGTCACTCGCCGCTTCAACTCCTCAGCTTCTTATTAATGGGTGTTCCGTTTGGAACAGTGTGAGTCTTACTTGAAAAGAAACTGCAGAAACTGCACTTTCCTTGTTGCTAATTTTTTTTAACAGCTGGGTTCTTGCCAGTCTGTTTAAAGGGGCCATACAGATTACCCCCTGGAACACCAGCACACACTGTCCATCTCGCCCCCCACTCCCAGTGTCAGACTCCCCCTAGCACCCCCATGTAGCCAGCATAATCTCCAGCTTGCAGATGAGGAGGCTGAGGCACAGGGAGATCCAGCTCCTCGCCCAAGTCAACAGCAGAACAGTGTGCAGCCTGCAGTGTATGTTCCTCAGAATGGTCAGGGGTCCCTGAATTATATGGGAGGCCTCTGGTATGGGGCGGGGGGCTCTCTAGTGATGCAGTGGCAGATGGTAGACATGAAGATTTCAGGAGCTCTCTCAGCAGAGTGACTCACAGCCCGCTCTGGGCCTATGGAGCCCCACTCAGTGTGTCCTGGATTCGCCAGGCCTTGGCACATGGCGGACTCTGGGTTCAGGCAGCTCAGGGACCAAATCCTGCCTCTCTCACTTACCCTATGGACTTCGGGGTCACAACCTTCTTTCTGTGAGGAGCTGCACTATGCCCCTGGTCTCTACCCATCAGACACCAGTAGCTCTCCCCAACTGAAAATATGTCCCCCTGAGGTCAGATGCCCCTGGGGTGCTCAATTGGTCTTGGTTGAGAGCCTCTAGATCAGAGGACTGAGAGCCTCTTCCCAGTTAAGATTATTTTACGAGTCTATCATATGCTCATCACACACAGCTGTTTTTTTTTTTTTTTTAAAGATTTATTTTATTTTTATGCATACAAAAGCTGGGATTTAGGCCATGCAGGGTCGGGGGAGGGGGTGAGAGGATTCACCAGTACCAGAGTGGGGAAAAAAACAGGCAGATTAACTGAAATACACTGCTGAGGGGAGTAGCCGGTGAGTCAGGAGAGGTCTGCTGTGCTATGTGGGTTGCTCCCTGGCCGGGGATCGAACTCCTGCTATAGTGGCTGCAGTTAGCTTCATAGGTTGCATCTTACACTTGCACCACCAGGGAGACCCAGCAATTCAAACTCTTTTTTTTTTTTTTTTAATTTAAATAATAAATTTTATTTTTATATTCCCCCATACAACTGCACATGCCCCATTCTGACCCCAATCCCTCCCCTCCCGGCCCCCACCCCCAAAAAGTGTCTCTGGTTCATAGTTTTTTGTTGATTTTGATTTTCACTTTCTTATAGTTATTCATTTTCCTGATCCCTTATTTAAGTTTTCTAGATTCCTGCTACACACACAGCTGTTTTGTGGGTTGTCACCCCACTTTGGAGGACAGGGATCGGATTTTAGTCACCATTCTGACAGGCAGAAAGGTCAGCAG
>NW_023605008.1:0-29421 GCF_014898055.3 Talpa occidentalis
CTTATCTCCACTGTTTGGTGTAACTAGTTTCTCCTCCTGTGGGAGGGCCTTTCCCGCCTTGCGAGCTTCCACTCCCCATGTTTGCCTCCTTCCCTCCTACTGCCCCCATGGCCACTGCCAAGGTCACCAATGACCTCCTAATTGCCAGATCTGACAGGCACTTGGAGGCTTTTATTGTGGTTGCCCTCTCCGTGGCATTTGGTGGGCCTGACCCTGCCTGCCCACCCCTCTCCTTGTCTGGCTGCAGCTCCTGGCGTCTGTGCCTCCTTGACCTGCCGTGCTCCCCCACTCCTTGCACTCCTGCAGGCTCCCTCTCCTCAGACCCCAGTGGTGCTCCCTGGGCTCTTGCTGCATGCTCTCCTGGGGGTGCATAATCCCAGAGCTTTATTTCCTTCTCTGAAAGTCCTAGGGAGATAAAGTCTGTTCTCTTAAGCACCCAGCCCTTCCCCACCCAGCACCTGGCCAGACATGTGAACTGCCTGGGAGTCAGACACCTGACTTGCTACCCGGGGAGGCAGTATTCTTTTTTTTTCTTTTTTAAAAGATTTATTTTATTTATACAAGAGCCAGGATACAGGCCAGATGCATGGGAAGATGAGAGGATTCACCAGAGACAGAGTGGGGAACAGAACAGGCAGACTGATGAAATACACTGTTGAGGGGAGCAGCGGGCGAGACAGGAGAGGTCTGCTCGCGATGTGGGTTTCTCCATGGGAGACAGGGTTTGAACTGGCACTGCAGAGACTGCGGACAGCTTCACAGCGCTGTGCTCAACTGCCTGCGCCACCAGGGAGGCCTGCGGTATTCTTCATTCCATTTTACAAGTGAGTAAACTGAAGGTCTGTGGATTTAAATAGTTGTCCAAAGTCATTTAGGAAGAAAGTGGTTGAAAGGGGGTGCAGACTCAGGTTGTTGACCTGTGTCTCCACTAGTTCCTGAGACTGCCTCCCTCAGGGAGAAAGGATGGGGTATACCCCTAATTAAATACAAAGAGAAGATATAAAGTTCAGTGCCCTGATCTCTGGCCTATTGTGAGGATTTCATATTTTCACTTCACAGTTGAGAAGACAGAGGCTAAGGGAATTAAATGACTTGTCCAAGGTGACATGATGGATTCAGAACAGAAGATTCAAGAGTCTGGACTCTGGGACGAGACCAGAGCTTGTCTGGGTTCCCAGCTCTGTCCTTTACCAGCTGTGTGACCTTGAGTCCGTGCCTCAATCTCCTCATGGGAATAAGGGCAAAATTATCCTCAAATGGGCATCAAATTTATATGCCTCATGGGTCACTGTGGGGATGAAATGAGTATAACCATTCAGAAGAATAGTGACATGTGGTGACATTCAGAGCTGCTATTATTTTGTGCCTCCAAAGTTCATTTGTGTCTTCCCACAACCCTGAGGGAGTCACACTTAATACATTTTAGGTTCTTTCTCAAGCTTTTCCCTTTGCTTGTACTTCCGTATGATTCTGGTAAATTCATACTCATCTCTTAAAACTTTGTCCAAACATGTCCTCCAAGAGAAAAATCACTCCTTCTGATCTAGTCCCAAGCAGGCCCCATCATGGGTGCCTTCAGCTGCATGAGGCAGAAATCCAGCACAGCCGCCTTAAGCCATGGGGTATGTGGTCTCCCGAAACCAGGGGTGTTGGGGGAGAACTGGCGCATGCTTTTCACACTTCTTTTGGGTATCCCTTTGTGGGCTTGCACCTCCTTGGGGCAAGGAATGAGACCCCTGCAACAGTTCTGTGTTCATGTCTCTGCAGGGAAGTATCTGGAGCGGTGGGAGAAGTCATTTCTGCTTCTGGATGTGCTCTGGAAGAGAGAGGAACCCCAGCCAGATGCCTCTACTCTAAGCTCATGGGCCTGTGTCTGGACTGATCACCAGGAAGGAGTAGGGTGGGATCAGTATTTGGGTGTCTATCAGGCCTATTTCTGGGAAAACAGGGGTAGCTTGTGGGGTGGTGGAATGTGGACACAGACTCAGGGTGCTATAGAGAGGGAGGATGGGGCAATGCCTGGCAGACCAGAGATGAATGGCTTCAGGCTTTCTTATTATATTACTTCCTAATTTGAATGGACTTGTTTTCCTGTCCTGTTAGAGGAAGCAGAACTGTCTTACCTGGGGGTGGTGGGTAAGTCTGAATCTTTTCCTCTGTTCACACAGGCATGCCTCATGCACTAGACATCCTCTTAGCGTTTGTGGACTAGATCGACAATGTTCTAGCACATGGCTGCTAAAAAGCATTTATTCACTCACTTATTCATTCATACCTGCGGGTCCTTACTTCAGTTGAAATACTTGGTAGGAGACAGATGTGGGGGACATACAAAGCTGATGGAACAGGCTTTGAAGCCCCCACTTGGCACAATCCACCATTTCCAGGCACCTCTGGGGGACCCCAACACAGAGCATTCTTTCCACATGAGCTTAGTTCATGCCCCAGAATTCTTGATGGCCCCTGCTGACTCAGAATCCTGATATGAGCTGAAAGCAAATGGCCCAGAGGTGACCTCATGCAGCCGGCAGGAAGAGTGAGCTCCAGTGGGTGTCTAGTCACTACCCATTGGATGAAAAATAGAGCGAATGTTGCTTTTCTCTGGGCTGAGGAAAAGAACACCACGCTGCAAATAGCCTCTGACTCTGGTCTGCTTGTCCAGATGCTAACGTCGAGGCTGTGGCTTTCAGGTCACTCTACTCTTGATCTGGGTCCAGTCCCGTGTCTGAGTTGTCACGCTGCACAGAGTTCAGAGCAAAGCACTCTGAGGCGGGAAGTCACAGCCAGGTCTGCCTGTCTGGGCCAGAGCTGAGCGGACTCCTCTGCATCTTGTGTTTTATCACCTCCTTCTGACATCAGCCTTTCCTGATGTTTATTGTTCTCTTTGGGACCCTTGGAGGGCCCATCTGGAGTTTTTGGGGCTTGTGAGGGAGGTGGGAGAGAGCTGAATCCCGTCCAAATCTGGGGACGGGTGGTGGAGAACAGGTGCCCCCCCCCCAAGGAGCAGTAGCGCCACCCGGAGGTCCCTGCTGGCGCGTTTCTGATGCGACTCAGGCCTGGCTTGGAACTGGGGGCCCCAGTAACATGGGGAGACTGACAATGTGGGGATGTCAGCTCTGCAAGAGGGGTAATTTGGGGAGAGGTCCTGGGTCTGTAGGCACTATTGTTGAGGTGATGACTGATCGTTCATTCCTACACTTTGGGTTCATGGATATTTATTTACTTTAATAAATGCACATATGCATTTAATATACACGTTTACATGTGTCATGCATTTCCACAAATAAAATAACCGAAAGGAGCTCTTTGCTGCTCTCTAGATATTCCACAGTTCTTTTTTTTTTTTTTTAAAGATTTATTTATTTATGCATACAAGAACTGGGGTGTAGGACAGAGGTGTGGGGTTGGGGTGGTGAGGGGATTCCCCAGAGACAGAGCGGGGAACAGAACAGGCAGACTGACTGAAATACACTGCTGAGGGGAGCAGTGGGTGAAAGGAGAGGCCTGCTGCGCCATGTGGGTAGCTCCCTGGCTGGCCAGTGATCAAACTCGTGCTGCAGAGGCTGAGGATAGCTTCACAGTGCTGTGCTTAACCCCTTGCGCCACCAGGGAGGCCCTATTCCACAGGTCTTTAGTTAAGTTAGTGGCTTCCCTTCCTTCCCCACTACGTCACTCTCCTTTGGCAGATGCTGCCAGTTTCATACCGAACATTCACCTCCTATATCATCTTTTCCTTAGAGAAACCTGATTTTATTCCAAACCTGATTTGAACTCAAGGACCACATCTCTTGTGTATCTTTATAGGGGCACAATGTTGACCATAACCCCCCCAATGACATGAACAGAAGTTATTGTGTGGGCCTGACTCGGCTGGAAGGGATCCCCTTCAGCACATTGCCTCTTCTCTCCACTCTTTTTTTTTTTTTTTTTTCTTTCTGCCTGAGATGAAGACTTGGTGGCTGGAGTTCCAACAGCCATTTTAGAACATAATCCAACCTAAAGGGTAGAAGTTGCATTAAGGTGGAAGAACAGAAAGAGGAAAGAAGTCTGAGTCCTTGAGGATTTGGCCAAGAGAACGTGGCAGAAGTGACAACCAACCAGTTCTGAGCCTAGGTCTCAAGAGGTCTCGCATGCTTCTGCTTGCTGTCTTGGAGCTCTGCCCAGTTGGTCTGCGAGAGGATGAGAGACAGGTGGCTCAGTCCCTATCATTGCCCTAGCTCACTGCCAGCCAACCCTGGATTTGTGAGAGATGCCACCCTAGACCAGCCAACCCCTGGCTGACCCATCACTGATGCTTGAACAACCCAGCCAAGATCAGCCTACAGCCTGTTGATACCAGAGCATCCCAGCTAAGCCCAACCTAAATTACTACCTTGCATAATCCTGAGCTAAATAGTGGTTGCTGGTTTCAGCTTTTAAGCTTGGGATGGTGTGTTACGCATCGTTAGCTAAACAATGTACTCATATTCACCAAACTTAGCCACCCAGTGGAATATTAAAAAGGCGGGCATATTTGCCACTTAACTCTCACCATCAATCTCTCCTTTTCTTTTTTTTCCTCTTCCTTTTTTCTTTCCACCTTCCACCTATTCGTAGAATCCAAGAATTTTAGTGTTGAGATAGGCCTTCAATTTATTTGATTTTTTTTTATTTTCCCACAATGGAAGTTGCTTACACACATGGTCCCACCACTCTATATGTCTTCTGGATCTAGGGGTGCACTGCAGGGTCAAGCACACTGGGGAAGTGTTAGAAATAGCTCTGCTTGCCTGAGAATGTGGCAGCTAAGAACTAGAAGGTACGTACCCTGGTTGAGGTAAGTAAAAATCAAAGACCTGAGCACAGAAGCCAGGTGTGGGCAATAAGGAAGGGTGGAGACTGTGGCACACTCTATAAGCCTCTATAGTAGATAACTGCTTCTCACCTACAACATGCCTTATAACGTGGTTAGATTTTCAGCAGTCTCCTGATTTTTAAAATACTGTGAAGCAGCATTACATGGGCCAAGGTAAATAGAACTGACCACCAAATTCTGCCTTTAGATCCCCAGAGTGTGGCCTCTGACTTGGGGTCCCCCCTTCTCCTGCCCCCAGCAATGTGAGTTCCAGCCCCAGTGGCTCAATGGTCTCAGCTGTTGTATTAGTCTTCCCCAGATGTCAGCCCCTGGGTTGAAAGGATGCCAGTCTCGGGGACCCAACCGTGGGCCTTGCACTGCTCTGACTCATGCCTTGGTTAGAAAATTCTTCCTGAATAATGCCACTAGCCATCTGTGGTCTCCATGCTCTCCTGGATGCCACCATCCCTCCTTGATGTATAACTTGCACTCTAGGGCATCTTACCTCTTCCTTCCAGTTTCTGTACAAAACCTCCCAGCTTCTACTCTGAGTGCCGGAACTTGGAATCAGATAGACCAGATTCTGTGTCATCCTGGAGTGTAGCTTAGTCCTGGGTGAAGCGAGTGACATGAACTGCTCACAGCATGAGGAGCTGACAGGCTATGCGCCAGGGCAGGATGGGCTCAAGGCGGAGCTCCTCGAGAGTTTGCTGAATGGACAACAGCTGTCTGGGGGAGGTTGAGGAGTAGGGAGTTAGGTTCGTGCTTGGGCATTCATCTCGGTCCATAGACATCTCCCCCTTGGTGCACTGAAGCCCCCATCTCCACCCCCTGTCAACCCCTGTCTTCTCCACGAAATCGTCCTTGCCACAGGCATGTGCGTGTGTGTGCTGCTCCTGTGCGTGCGCATATGTGCTTGTGCACATCTGGTGACTGCCCAGCTTTGGCCACGTCAGGTCTCACTGCTTCAAACAGCCGAGGGCTGCTGCAGCCAAATGCAAATCTAGAAACTGCTTTCAGGGCTGCCCCCAAAGTCCTCAATTGGATCTTCTCTCCTTTTTACCTCTGAGACTTCACCTGGGCCTCCTGTTTTCTAACCTAGACCTGAGTGCCTAAAGGGCCTGGCTCCTGGGTCCTCCCGATCAGGGACACCTGGATTTGAATGATGGCTCTGCTACTTTGCGTTTGGGATCTGTGTTCCTTCCCTGGATCTGGTTCCTTCCCTCCCTCCCCTCCCTCCCTCCCTCCCTCCCTCCCTCCCTCCCTCCCTCCTCCCTCCCTCCCTCCCTCCCTCCCTCCCTCCCTCCCTCCCTCCTTCCTTCCTTCCTTCCTTCCTTCCTTCCTTCCTTCCTTCCTTCCTTCCTTCCTTCCTTCCTTCCTTCCTTCCTTCCTTCCTTCCTTCCTTCCTTCCTCCCAAATCTGGGTTTTCTCATCTTTAAATAGAAGTGGTGAACTAGGACTTCATGCCTATCTTACAGGGTCGGTGAAGGATGCTCTAGGAGGCATGTAAATCACTTAGCACGGTGCCCAGCTCACTCTAGGGCTAGTGCTGGGTCCCTTCCTACCCAGGATCTCAGCCAGATCTTGGGAAGGCCCATGTCAGACCGGCAGAGAGTGGAGGCATGTTTCTGAGGGGTAGGCTGCTCCTGGGAATCTTCAAACCATTCCTCACAGTCAGCTGCCTGTGCATAGGCTGTAGGAGGGGAGAGCTCTGAGCAAAATCCAACCCCTCAGACCACTACTCGCTCACTCACACTCCAGGGCACTGGGGAGCACTGCTGGGGCACAGTCTGCCTATACACACTTGGCGTGAGCATGTGGGTATGAGTGTGCTCAAGCGTGTGGGCTGAAATGGTGAGTGACTTGCACGAGTTCATTTTGCTGGGGCCCATGCCAACACCCAAACCCCATTCTAAGGGTCTCCTCGGAGGCAGGGAACCCCCTTTGCTGGCTTTCACCCTAACATTTTCTGGGGAGGCCATCCTGGGAGCTCAGCATTCAACCAGACTGTGGGTCACCCTGTTTCCTTCCTGCCGCCCTACTGTTTCTTGTCCAGGGAGAGGGAACTGGTGTGTGTGTGGGGGGGCAGGGGGTGGTTGTCATGGGGGCCGGGGGTTCTGAATGCTGCTCTGCGGCAGCACAGACCTTAGCTGGATCCAGCTTTAGTTTCCCCTACTAGCAAGTGGGGATGAAGGTCTAGACCGCTGAATTCACAACTCTGTTGCATAGAACAGCTGGGACCAGCACAGGCTCTTCCTGTAGTGTGGAAGTGAAGATGGAAGGAATTCTTGTCCCCTGGGCCTGGGCCTGGCCGGGCCAGGGGCTATAGGTGAGGCAGGGAAGGACCTCCTTTCCAGGTTCTGAGCACCATTTGCTGATGGACCTGCAGCCGCAGGGGAGACCCTGGCCATGCCAATGATTGGGACTGACTCCTTCCTGGGCAGGCCCCAGGCGGGGAGCTGTCTGGAGCTCAGGATCTCTCTGAGGAAGTAAAGGCAACTTCGAGTACACTCGACCCATGAGGTGGAGCAAAGACAATATCAGTTGGCCCGTGTCCAGAGGGGGCGTCTGAGTCTTGGAGAAGTTATGTGGCTTCCTTGGCCTCAGAAGTGCTATGATGAAGGGGGTGTGGGGGCAGGGGATGAGGTTCTCTAAAACCCTGCCTGAGCTGAGGGTGGGGAAAAGGGCTTCCTCATAGGCACTAAACCAGGTTGCACTTACATTGATTTAATCTTTATACTTGCCTTGGTCCAGAAAAGGAGCTGAGTGAGGTTATCTGAGCAAAGAGTCATCAAATACCAGTGAATTCAGGAGTCCTCACTGAGGGCCTCTCTGTGGTCCCCAGCCTGTGAGACACACAGAGTTTACTCGCTCATCTGGGGTCATCGATCAATTGTTTATTTATTCCTTAGACCAGCTCCCAGCACCCCTCCCTCAAGATAGTCACACTCTCTGGAGCCCTGGGTGGGCTTCTTTCCTGTGTGCAGCCCGCTCTCTGTTTCAACTGTCTGCAGGGAGCTCCAGTGGGCAGACTGATGCTTGCCATCTGCATGGCCCTACCACCCAGCCAGGTCTGACCTGGGCTGGCACTTGGCGAGAGGCAGGGAGTTAGTGTGTAGTAGGCAGCAGCCAGGAAGCCAAGCACGAGGCTGCAGAAGGGACTCTACCAGCCTCACTGCAACTGACAATGGAGGCAAGAGAGGTGTATGTAACTAATTCTAGCTCAGGTGTAAAGGACTGAATGTTTCCTACATCTGGGTAGGGGTGGAGCACACAGTGCAAACCTTCAGCTGACAGGGAGAGCCTGGGGCAGGAAGGGTGAGGCAATCTGATCTCAGGTGGTGGGATGTTTCTAGAGCCCGTCAAGACCTGAAGAGCCCTCATCCCTTGCTTTTCCAATAGGAGGCGCAGGTGAGGTTGGAGGAACTCCAGAAGGAAGATTAGGGCCTCACGCTCTTCCCTTCTGTCTAAGTGACCTTCGGCAAACCAGTTCACTTCTCAGAGCCTCGCTTTCCATCCATAAAATGGGTATCATAGCAGCGCCTTCCCTTTGGTGGCTGTGAAGATGAAATGAGAAAATACAGGAAAAGCCAGAAGAGTTCCCAGTAGATAGAAAGTGAATATGAGCTAGTTCCATCATTCATTCATTCATTCATTCATTCATTCACACGTATTTATCAAGCACTAAGTATGCGGTAGGCACTGGGATGTAATTGAAAACGGGGTCCTCAACCCTTAGGGGCTTCTAGCACAAGACACCTACTGGAGCAGCTGCTCGGAGGGTGATGTGAATTCTGGGCATGAACCTGATTTTGAAGTTTGCCAAGTGTTAATGATGAGAATCATGAAGCCTAGGGCCCGGATGGGAAGCTGGCGTGCTTCTCCCCAAATGCCTCACAGCAGCTGGCTGAGAGACAGATTCCATGTGGGAGGCAGGAGGCAAGAGTGCCTTCTGTTGGGGGTCACAGGTCCCTGAATGCAGAGTAAATCAATATGGCCGGGATGGGTAGTGTATGCTGGCGGGAATGCTTTAGTTGTGTGGACAGAGATGTAGCCATTCACTAGAAGAAAAGTAGGGGAGTCATTGTGCAGACATGCAGACTGGATCAGGAGCCCCCAAAACCTAGGCCATTAAGGGATCCTGTGCCCCTCACTCCCTGCATGCTCTTCCTTCGGGTCTCTGTTCCCCTTTCTGTGCATGCTCCTGGCCCTGCCTCTTCATTGGGGGCCACTGGTGGCTCCGGTGACCTTCTCCACCTCCAGCAGCCTGCCCAGTCCTCAGGTCATCTCAGTCTAGGCTTCTTCACGGTGCTCCAGGCCCTGCTTCTAAGAGCCCCCTGCCACATCCACCTGACAGCCCTGGAGCCATCTCCAGCCAGCCATGACTCCCTAACAGCTCTGTGCTCGCCTCAGCCCAGCTTGCGAGGGTACAGGGTGGTCAGGAGGCAAACCCAGGAGAAGGCTGCCATGGTTGGCTCTTGTCCAACCTTCCCCACCCCTCCCCACTGGATCAGGTGACTAGAACCATCCCTTCTCCCTCTCTGAGTGGGGTGGGGTGCTAGGGCCCATGGACAAGACCCAGACCCTGCCTTGGGGAACTTGGAGTCTCCCGAGAGAGGCCAAGAGGGCTCTGAGTGATGACAGGAGGTCTGAGTAAGGCTGCATTCTGTGACCTGAGAGGCCTGGTCTCTGACCTCATTAGCCCCGCAGTGGGTACCAAGCAAGCAGAGCAAGCACCCCCCCTCCCCACCCCATGGAGTCTCTGCTTGCTTTCTGCTGGACAACAAGCCCAGGAATGAGGCTCTGAGGAGAACTGTTTAGTCCAGTGTTTTTAAAAAGGAAACAGTGGGTGCCTTAGTGAGTGCTCGCTGCTGCCTGCCTGCAGGAGGGGTTCTTGAGCTCCCCATAGTATCTGTTCACCCTGCACTCAGGCGAGGTCATGGCTCCCCAGAGGTCTGGTCACGCCACATCGCGGCCTGGATCAACATTTCTTTAGGGTAAAAACTGGACCAGGCCCCAGAATGTGTTGTTTCCCCTCAGAGGGGCAGTGCCCCTCAGAGTTCAGGCCCCCATTTGCGAGAAGAGCATATGATTAACTTCTTAACAGAACTCATGAGAGGAACTCGCTGGAAGGCCAAGGTATGATGATACACTCATAGTGTACCCCTTTTGGGGTCACTGCTATGATTATTGTGAACACCACTGTTATTACCCGGCAACTGAAACTTTCCTATAAGCTTCTCTAAAGGACAGCGAGAGTAATACTCATTTACTCGAAAATATTTGTTAACACCTCCCACATGCCAGGCATTGTGCTGGGCCCACGAGAGCAGAGACCAAGGCAAGGGAAAAGCCCTCCTTCTCCAGGCCTGCTGTGTGACAGCAGTGTCCAGAGGCTGGAGGGGTAGGTCAGTGGGTCTGGGAGGCACTTTGTAGGCTGACCACTCCAGATAAAACCAGGACAGCCAGAGGACAGAATCCTCATCCTCCCTGGTCCTTCCAGAAGGAGGTGAAGGGGTGTCATTCCCCCAAGGGTGACCAGGGACTGAGTTCAGGGGGAGGGCATTCACTCAAGGGTCAGGAGTGGTGAGGTGAGCCCATGAGTCTCTTGCCTCTCTCCCACATCACTGCTGCCGCCCTCCTGCCCTCCCGGCCCAACTGGAGAGCAGGGAACTCAGAGGAGACAAACTGATTGTCTACTTTAAATACTCTTAAAGTCAGAGGGGACACCCTCTGGGTTCTGCTGTTGGGGAGGGTGTGTCTCAATAGGTCATAAAGGGAGCTGTGTTTCTTCCTTCACAAATAGATTTCCTTTCTGTCTTCCCAAACACAAATCCAGCAGTCACTCAATCAGTCACTCATTCCTCATATTTTTGTTGAATGGGCATGGTGGCAGGTACCCGGATTTAGCGGGTAACAAAGTTGACAGTGTCTCTACCCTCAAGGAATTGACATTGGGTGTGTAGGGGCAGGGGCGGGAGGGGTGAAAGCCAGAAAGACCCACATACACGGAGTAGGCTGGTGCAGAACCTTAAGAGAAGAAAATGAGAGTGTCAGGCCCCTGAGGGGCTCAACATTAACACCTCTGAGTGCTTCTGATTTCCTCCCTGGGCCTCAAAATACCCAGGTGTAGCTAATGTTGCCAAGGAAGTGGCCTCATTCCTCCTGCTGCTGTGCTCCCCAGGCCTGGCTTTCACCTTCTCCATCCAGCCTTCCTAAGACACTCTGCTCACGCCCCCCTAGGGGCTGACGACTGCACAGTGTGCTGCTCCTCCTGTGACCTGAGTCTGTCCCCTTGAGCCTTACACCACTGACCCCTGGACTCACCTTTCCCCAACTCACAAACGCCCACAGTCCTGTATCATTTTGTAGAAGTTTCTCTTCACCTTTCCTCTACGTCTACGCTGCAGAAACTGACTTAGATTCTCTGAGCCTCAGTTTCCTCATCTGTAAAATGGGGACAACAGATGCTTGTGAAGATGAAATAGATGCTGTGTGTAGAACAGGCACAGCTCTCAGCTTGCAGAAGTGACCGGGTGGATGTCAGTCTCTGCCTGGCCCTCTCAGTGAGAGGAATCCTGCCGGGCTGAAGAGGGAAGGGTGTCTTTGACCTGTGTGAGGGAGGGTCTCGGGCCAGAGCTGCTGAAAGGCTGGGGCGATGGTTCAGGGAAGCAGTGGGCAGAAACAGAGGCAGGTGGCAATGGCAGGAGGGGAGCTACGAGCCACAGGAGTGGCGATCCTGACTGGGAGACCAGGCGAAGGGAGCATCATAGACAATGCTACTGAACTTCCATTTCTGGCTCTGATGTTGAGCTGCAGCTGAGCAGAGAGGCTTGGTAGCAGGTGTAGAGAGACAGGGGAAGGTTTGGAGGAGCTGAGGTAGGGGACATTCCAGTGGGGGCTGGCAGGCAGCGGGGAACTTGGGTCAGGCCTTGAGAGATCAGTCAGGGCTTTTCAGGAAGTTAAGGACAGGTTCTGGCTGTTGTGCCTCTGGGCTGGAGGCTGACCCATCAGATGGTATGGTGTTCAGAGATGACAGAGCCCTTGTGTCTGCTGTTGCAGTTCGTGGGCAGGGGTGGTCAGGTTGGGCAGAGTCCGGGATCCCAGCTGGGCAAGCACTGGCCCCACAGGACCTAGCACTGGCCCTGCAGAATGGGGCGCAGGGCATGGGAAGGATTCAAGGAACACAGCTTGGTTAGGGACTCAGGCCCTCCAGGGAAGCAGATGTGGACCTGGGTTACCTTGACAGCTAAGAACTTGGGCCACCCCAAAGAGGGGGAGGACCTCATGGTCTTTTTGGAGGTGATGCTTGCGTCAAATCTTGACAATTGGATCATTTTCTGGAGTTTCTTATACCAATATTTTTCTTTAGATTAATTCACTAAAAACAAAAAAAATTACCAGTTTATTTTAAAAGGAAACCATGCCACAACCATAAGCAGAAAACGTTATTACCTGCCATTTACAGAAGGCAATATAAACATAAGAGGTTATTAAATTCTATTTAGAAGCTATTGCCTTTGGGACAGCTCCAAGCTTGAAGCCTGCCTGCCCTCTCTTTGTGAAAAAGAGAGACTAATGAGTGTTAGAAAGACGTTAAGCCTTGCTAGCACCAAACCCCTTGATATAATTAGCAGTTGTTGAAGAAGAATTTATTTAAAAGTGAATAACTTTCTCCCGGTGGAGTTGGTGTTATTTAGCAGGGTACCAGCCTCACACTGTGGCAAAAATGTCTTATGGGGTGAGTTGAAATGTGCTGGCCTGTGTGTGAATGAGTGTGTGCGTGAGTGTGTCAATGGTACTGCTGTGTGAACGTATGTGACAGTGTGTGTACGTGTGAGTGTGTGAGCATGCTGATGAGTGTGAGTGAGTGGGTTGTGCAGGGTTTATTGGAGTTTGCTGATGAGTGTGCATGTTGATGAGTGTGAGTGGGGTGTGCAGGATTTATTGGCAATTTCTGGAATTTCGGGTATTTGGAGAGTTTCTTCTGTTTTAAGGTAGAAGGAACAAAGAAACGGGAAAAATAACTTGGAACGGGGATATTCTCTCTGAGTGACAGCTTCCCAGGGAGAAGGGTGGTGGGGATGGGCGGTGTGGGGAGGCAAAGACCTGCCCCAGTCCTGGTCCATCCCTCGCATGTCCCACGCCAGGTCAGGAGATACTCGCGGAGCCAGGGTAACTAGACCCATGGGCACAGAAGCTGGCCTCAGGCAGTGGGATTTGGGTGATTCCTAACTTCTATAGGACATGAAGCTGCTCTTCTGGGAGTTTCAGCCCTCCCTGCCTATTAAATGAGAGGTATTGAAAATGCCCCTCCCCAAAGCTTGTGAGGATTAGATGAAATAAAGCACAAGCTGACTTAGCATAGAGCCTGACAAGTCATAAAACACAGATGAAAATCAGAGCCCAGAGAGGTTAAGGAATTTGCCCAGGGTCACAACACCATCAAATGAGAGCTGAATTTCAGCGTCAGCTCTTGTCCCCTTCCCTGGCCATCCAGAGATCACACTATGGGGGGCAGGGGCTTATTACGCTTCCTTGGGCCTTCTGACTCCTGCAGCCACCACAAAGAGCCCCAAAGCTTTCAAAGAAGGACACACAGAACCCTGGGACTCCAACTGAGGCCGAGTATCCTTTTGGGCCCTGGGAGAGCCTGACTCTACTTGGGTAAATGACAGAGGCCTTTTATGGAGAATCCTTCTGGTCAACCAAGCTTTCTCTGGTATGGGGGTCTATGTTCTGGGGAGAAGGGCACATAGCAGCCCTCCGATGCCGTGGGTAGTGGGAGTGGCTGCTAAGCATGCCTTGGCCACCAGCACCATTTGCCACTAGTCCCTCTGACTGGCTCCCCAGAAACCCTCATCAATAGCATCACTCACAGGTTCTGGCTGGTGTCACCCCTTCATTATCTTGGTGTCTTTTTGAGGTTAGAGGCCCCAGTGGTCTCTACTGCCTGTAGGATGAAATTCAGGCTCTGAAATCTGAGTCTCTTTATTCCCACTCCCTTGAACCTCATGCTCTCACCAGAGAACTGTTGGCATTTGCTCCAGGATGTCACATCTCCCTGCCTTTGCCAAGCCTCTCCCACTGCCTGGAATGCCCTTATCGCTATTGCACTGACAAGTACTTCTTCACCTCTCAAGACACAGCTCACCTGTGATCCCTGTTCTGTGTTCTTTTCTGAAGTCCCATCCCTGCCCTCAAGTCTACTCTACGTTCAGACGTTTCAGGGTAGATGTTTGCCCATGTCCCTGACAGATGTGCCCTCAGTGAGCAGGGCAACCCCTGGCCTATGGCAGGTGCCTAGTGGAAGTGTGTCGGCTAAATGAGCAGTGCACAGATGGGCATGGGTGGAGTGGCATACTGAGGCTGGTGGACCCCGCTGTCAGACACAGACCCAGCGTGAGATCACGTTTCTACCTGTTCTCCCTTGTGCAGCACCAAACCAGGCATCTGGGACCCCCTCTGCTGTCAGCTGTTGCTCAAAGCCTTCCAATAATACCCCACCCCTTCAGAAAACAGAGAGCTCCATTAAACCCAAAAGACAAAAATAACTACCCAGCCAGTACATAGCCGCTGGAGCAGGGCCATCCGGGAAGTGTGCTGTGGAGGCCATGTCCTCCTTCGACTCTCCCATCCACCTGTCTCCCAGACTGCCTAGGCCAGACTCGCGGGGAAAGAGGAGGCTGCCCTCCAGCCCGGCTGAGTTGGGTCAGTGAAGGTATACCTGGGAGCTGCAGGTCTGCCTCCACCCATTGCCACCACCAAAGCCAAGCCTTCATCTCCACCCAGTAGGCCTCACTCTTATCCTGGCCCTTGGGACCTAAATCTGGCTTCCCCTGGTACCAGGCCTGGCAAAGGGCGCCCTGTTTCCTCCTCCCCGTTCCCCTTCCTGTGGAAGGGCTGAAGAGAGGGTGGAGGTGGGTGAGAGGGACTGGGATGGAAGTACAGTCTTGCAGGGAGATTTGCCAGGACTTCTCTGCTCCTGGGCCTGCTGGGTGTGGTGTTGACCACAACAACCAAGTCACTATTTATTTGATCTCTCATGCTGGAACATTCTTTCCAGATCTTCTCTAATGTTCATCTTGCTCATCGCATAGCACTCCACTCTAGTGGTTTCTCTTGTGGGAGCCTCCCTCAGGCTGGATGAGAGGCCCTCTCGATGTGCTTCCAGACCAGAGGTGGAGCCTGGGCAGCCATAGGCCATACGTGGTCTACAGACTTGCTCCCTTCACCCGGCACACTGTTTCAGAAGCATTTGAATTAGCTTCCATTTTTTTTCTCACTGAAGTATAATTGCCATACAACATTATTTGAGCTTCAGGTATACAGTTTATGATTCAACATTTGTATCCATTGTGAAAAGATTAACACAAGAAGTCTACTTGCCAACTTTCAAATTCAGTTGCCAGTGTTTTTAAAATGTATATAACTTCTCTTGGCAAACTGGGTGATGGGCTGATCTGGGCCCACGTTTCCAAACACAAGCAATGCTAGGGACTGAGTCACAGTTGCACCCTCTCTATAGGACATGGTCTCATAACGCCCAGCCAGTTGCCAGCTTGGTTCTAAGTAGTCACCTGGACTCCATTTACATTTGAGTTTGTGGCCCAGGGTTCCAGAAGGTAAATTCTTCCAGGGAGGGGCCTGAGGTGTCCTTCATCCCTTTGCCCAGTGTCGAGCACAAGCAGAGTGCAAGGGACATCCAATCCGTGTTTGCGGAATGCGTCCGAAGGAGTCTGGCAAGTCATGGGATGGAACAGTTTCTAAGAGAAGGGGTGCCAGGCTGAGTCCTGAGGAGTGGCAGAGATAGGGCCACCTGGAGAAATGCCTTCAAGTAAGAGGTTCCGCCTGGGCAGAGGTTCAGAGGTGGGGGAAGACATGGCATGTTAGGGACCTGGAGGTGGCAAGGCTGGCTGGAGTCCAGGTGTCTGTGGGGTCATGGTGGTGGATGAGGTCGGAAAAATCTAAGTTGGATCTTGAAGGGTGAGCAGGTATTTATGAGGCTCTAGATAAGCCTCAAGAGAAAATTCCAGGGAGAGGAGTCATAATACACAACACTGGGAAGAGGTGGAATGGTGGCCCTTGTGTTTGTGCACGACAAGGAGTTCACTATGACTGGAGCATGGGGTGTGTGCCAGGGAGGGGGCTGTTGATGTAGGAGAGATGAACCTGATAGAGGAGGTGAGTCAGGTCTGGATAAAGAAGATGCAACCAGAAGCCAACGTGAGACTATCCTTCTCTTTCCCCTGAAAGTGATGGTGGTGATGTAGTTGGATTTTTGTGTTGGAAAGATTGCTTTTCAGACCAGCAATTGTAGCTTCCAGTTTTAACACATACATCTCAGAAACTGATAGGCTGAGAAGACTAAAAAAGATACTGATAAACACAATTAATAAACTTGAATTTACAGAGGCATGTAGAATGTTGCCAAGCAGAGAATGCAAAGCACATGTGAAGCAACAAAAAATTGCCCTTGCGCTGGGCCTCAAGGAAGCTTTGATGCACTAAAAGAAGCAACTTCGTGCACACTGTATTCTCTGATGACCATGCAATATAGTCATAAACCAGGGACTAAGGGATGAGCACAAACATCCTGTATGTCTGGAAACCATATAACAGTCTAGTAAATTATTCCTGGATTAAAAAGGAGAACACCAGGGAAATTATCAAGTCCTTAGAACTGAATGACCATGGCAATATATTAATATATGCCCAAATTTTGCAATACAGCTGAAAGAAAAGACTCACGAGAAAGACACAGCTTTGGATACATTTATCAGAGAACCAAAAATAATGAAACAAATGAGCTAAACATTCAACACAAGAGGTTAAATAAAAACAATAAGGCCAACATAATAAAAGTGATGAAATAATAAAATAAGGAAATTAAAGAAATAGACAATCAAAAAGATAGACTAACAAAACCAAGAATTTCTTCTTTGAATAAATTAATATGATTGAGCAAAAAGAATGGAATAAATATACAAATACAATGTAAGCAGAAAATAAACATAACTCTAGATAAATGATATTTAAGAATATAGTAATAGTAAGAATAGTGACATGATAAAAAATCAGTAAGCCTGAACAAAATGAATAAATTCTTGGAAAATACAAAGTGATAAATAAGCTCAAGAAGGAACAGAAAACTTGACTAAATCTATATTCAAAACATTGACATAATAATTACAGATCTTTTTACCAAAAACAATCTAAGTTCAGAACAGCTTAGCATTACTGTAGCAACAATTAACAGAAAGTTACTAAACTCCCAAGGAATAGATCATTGTTCTTTTACAAAATTTCTTCTACAATAAGGTGAGGCAGTAATGTACCAATTCATTAACAAGGCTGGTTGGTATAGGTTAAATTCTGAAACATGATAAATGCAATACAGGAAATTATAGACATTTCACTTATAGGTGTTGTGGATATAGGGTTTATTTGGGGAATGCAAGGTTTACCATCAGAAAATCTATAATAGGGGCCTCCCTGGTGGTGCAAGGGGTTAAGATGCAAAGCTATCCGCAGCCACTGCATCACAGGTTCAATACCCGGCCTGGGAGCTGACCCACATGGCACAGCAGATCTCTCCTGTCTCCCTGCTGCTCCCCTCAGCAGTGTATTTCAGTCAGTCTGCCTGTTCTGTTCCCCACTGTCTCTGGTGAATCCTCTCATCCCCCACACCTCTGGCCTGTACCCAGGTTCTTGTATACATAAATAAATAAATCTTTAAAAAAAAGAGAGAAAACTATAATATAATTCTTTCCATTAATGGATGAAAGAAGAAAATAATTATTTCAATAACACTTGAGAATTGCAACATCTATTTCTGATTCAAACCCTCAAATAAAACCAAGAAAAAAAAAGGATTTCCTTAACTTAGTAAAGGTATATATAAAAACATATTTAATATATGTAAGTATATATAGGTGTGTATAAAAAATATATATAAAGGTATATAAAATATATACCTTTACTAAGTTAAGGAAATTCCTTTTTTTTTTCAAAAAAGCTACAGTGAACCATAAATAATGGAGAAACCTTAGATTCATTGTTTGTGAAGATTAATAATAAGGCAACTACACTCATTATCACTATCATTTTTCAAGTACAATATGACAGGATCTGACCAAAATTTAAGGCAGGAAAAGAATTAAAAGGGAAGAAATAAGGCTGTAAATTTGTGGACAATGTGCTCAAATGAATGAAAACCCAAGCAAATCAGTAGAAATATTGTGAGAGCTGTTAAGAAAGCTCTTCAGGTTATAAGATGAAAGAGCAACTTGAAAATATTAACAGCATCCTTTTAGACCAGACCTTGGCAAACTTTATCTATTAATGACCAGAGTAATTCTTCTAGGCTTTGTGGGTCACATGTGATTTCTATCACATATTCTTTTTCTTTATCCTTTTTGACAACCCTTTAAAAGTGTAAAAACAACTTTTCACTCATGGGTCATATAAAACAGGCCCGGGCCAGATCTATCTGCTATAGTTTGAGGCTCCCTGCTCTGTAAATGCAATTCTAGACAGTACCTATAATCAAAAATAAGAAACTAGTCACAAAATCATAGGAAATTTGAACTAGGTAGGCATTAACCTAACAAAAAGTGAACAGGCTTTATTTTTTTTGAGAAAGCAGATTCTCTACTAAAGGAAATTTTAGGAGAGTTGAAAAAAATGAAGAGATGATTTCTATCTATAAATGGCATGAGTTAACATAGTAAAGATGTTAACACCCTTCAAAGTAATCAGCAAATTAAAAATCAATCTTAATAAAAATATTTGCTAGATTTGTCAAAGATATCAACAAATTCATTCTATAGTTTAAAAGGAAAAATGAAGGTCCATGAATAGTAAGTCAGTTTTAGAAAAGAATAGCAAAATTGAGTGTGTGTGGCAGATACTACCTTTTTTTTTTTTTTTGTCTCTCCAAATTCTCTCTACACTTTTTCTTTCAGTATACAGTTCCCCTGTTTTAACCAAGCATGTGGCTGTTGGATTAGGTGCCATATTTCCCAGCATTCCTTGCTGCTAGGTGTGGCTTATAACCAGGTTCAAGTCAATGGAAGGTGAGTACATGTGTGAACAACTTTGGGGCCATCTCTTTATTTTTTTTAATTTTATTTATTTTTTTAAAGATTTATTTTTATTTATACAAGAACCGGGGTACAGGCCAGATGCGTGGGAGGGTGAGAGGATCCACCAGAGACAGAGTGGGGAACAGAAAAGGTGGACTGACTGAAATATACTGCTGAGGGGAGCAGCAGGGAGGACAGGAGAGGTCTGCTCACCATGTGGGTTGCTCCGAGGCCAGCGGGGATCGAACCAGCACTGCAGAGGCTTGCAGACAGCTTCACAGCGATGCACTCAACCACCTGTGCCACCAGGGAGGCCTGGGGGCCATCTCTTTAAAAAGCCATCTGTCTCCTTCCTACATTCTAGAATGGTGAGCCAACCTCTTCCTGGTGGATGAGGATCATATCCAAGAGAAAGGAGGAGCAAGAGAGCGGAAGGAACCTGGAAATTTGGGTGACCATGTGCAGCAGAATGACCTTCCTACTCAGGACTGTTTACCAGCTCAGACATTCATATCAAAGAGAAACAAATTATTCTTGCTAAAGTAAATGCTTCTTGTTTTCTGTTAAGACAGTCAAACCCATGTCTAATTCACACAAGGGAATATTTACTCTGCCAGATAATAAGCAATAGCAATAAAATGAGGTGCAAGCGCAGGAACAAATACAAAGACAATTGTACCCAGAAATAATCCCAGGAATATGCAAGGACCAGACAGAGTGGCAAAGACACAGTATTACAAGACAGCATGGAAAGAACAGCATTTGGTTGATTCTATTGGGACAACTGACTCTATACCAAGAGAGATAAAATTGAACCCCCTACCCCAAACCACATCCTAACGCAGACCCCAAATAAACTGACAATTTAAATGTGAATGGTAAATGTATAACGTTAATAGTATAAAGTACGTAAAACTCTGGGCCTATCATGGGAAAGGACTACTTCATTTTTTTTGCAGTTTTATACAAATAAAAAATGACGAGAACAGTATTTTGAACCCTTCTGCACACAGCACATTATGCTCAGCAATCATCAATATACATTCAATTTTGCTTCTGCTTTTCATGCAAAAAAGTAGAGAAAAATGTAATACTCATGTACTATTTGTTTGTATTGAACCCAGACACCCTGGTTAGTAAAATGCGTCCATGTGGGCAGGTAAATGGCCGTCACCCTAAGGTCTCTAAAACAATCTTATTTCAAATCTCTCTGCTTTGTTTGTTGTAATAATTTAAAGCAAACCCAAGACATCATATTATTTCACCCATAAATACTTAAATATTTATCTCTGACAGATAATGACAAAAATCCAACCATAATACCATTATCACATCTAAAAAAATTGTTATTGCTTGATATTATCTCATATTCAGGTTATGTTCAAATGGCAAAAACTTTTAAACAAGAAAAAAGCACAAACCATAAGGGAAAAAAAAAGAGATGATCTCAAACTGAAATATTTCTTTTCAGTAAGAGACATCAAAAGTACCATTAAAGAGAAATGGCAGATTAGGAAAATCAATAAGAAATTCATATCTGGACCTGCACGCCTCAAAGGGAAGCTTGGTAGGAGATGAATTTGTGCCAGAATGTCATCAAAAAGAGCAAGGGAGGGTGAGGGGTCAAAACAAGGGAGGGAAGAGCACAAGGGACTAAAGTGATGGCGCAAGGGTGATGTGGTGGGAGATTTATGGGGACTACACCTGAAGGGAGAAATTAAATATGGAAATATTCTACAAGATGAACAATGATGTAAGAAAATAAAAAAGTTTAAAAATTTTTAAAAAGTCAACTCAAAAAAAAATGTCAATCAACTGTGGGCACTAAGGATACTGGATACTGGCTGGTTGAACTGAGATTTTTGTTTTTCATAGCAAAAATTTCTTGATGAAAAGAGCAAGGTACTTTGATTGAACAAACATTGCTAGCTAGGCAGCTGGTGCCCACTTTGGGCAGCACTGATCAAGACTATTCAAAGAACTGAATCAACAAGATTAACACAGAAAACCCTATAGAAAAATGGGTGATGGATTTGAATAGGCACTTCCCAGGAGGGGAATCCCAAAAGTCTAAAACATGTGAAGAAGTGCTCCAACTCACCAGTAACTAAAGAAATACAAATAGAAACAAGGATATCATTTGCAGCCATCAGAATGGCAAATTAGAAGGGTGGATAATGGAGACCAGGTGTTGACAGGTGTGTGGGGAGAGGAAGACTCTGTGAACCGTTGAGTGTAGGAGTGTGAACAGGTACAGCCCGTCTGGAAAAAAGTTTTTTATTCTAGTTAAATATACATGTGTTCTTTGATTCAGAGATCCCACTGAGGGCAGGTATCTCAGAAAAATTCTTCCAATGGGGACGTGAATGAGAATGTTCCTGGAGTATTAGTTTTGGCAGCTGGAGGTCCCTGGCAGCCCAGCGGTGCATCCCAAGGGGTGCAGTGGGTGAAATGTGCTGAGCGCCCACAGCAGCGGAAGCAGCCTTAGGAGCATTGAGAAAGGGACCCAGAAAGCACAGGGTGGGGCCTTGAGTTTTGCGCCAAGTGAAAAAGAGTAGAAAGAGAAGGAGATTGATTGCTTTAAACGAGCAATTCTCAAACCCTGGCTTCTGGACTCCTTTATAATAACTTAAAAAATATTGAAGATTCCAAGGAGCTTGCTTGTGTGGGTTATAACTATCTATATTTATCTTATCAGAAACTGAAAATTTTTCAAACAACTCATGAATTGATTAAAAAACAAACCCATTACATGTTAACATATACAACATATTTTCTAAAAACAGGGCTTTTTTCCAAAACAAAAAATATACTGAGAAGTGGTATTGATTAACACTTTTGCAAATCTTTTAAATATCACATTTAATAGAAGATGGCTAGATTCTCATAATGGCTTCTGGACTCATCCTATTGATATAACACATCATGTAGACTCTGGAAAACTCCACTGCACACTCATGAGAAAAGGAGATTAAAAAAGGGCAGTGATGTTCTAATTTTACTATAAGAATAATTTTATTTATTTATTTACATATTTTTAAAGATTTATTTATTCATGTGTACAGGAACCGGGGTACAGGCCAGATGTGCGGGAGGGTGAGAGGATTCACCAGAGACAGAGTTGGGAGCAGAACAGGCAGACTGACTAAAATAAGAGTGGAGCAGCAGGCGAGACAGGAGAGGTCTGCCTCGCCATGTGAGTATCTCCCCGGCTGGCCAGGATCGAACTGGCGCTGCAGAGGCTGTGCATAGCTTCACAGCACTGCACTCAACTGCCTGCGCCACCAGGGAGGCCCATAATTTTACTATAAGAATAAGTTTAACTTTATGGACTTCCCCAGACGCCCTTGGATCATACTTGGACACTACTGCCTTAGTTCATATTGACATTCCATCAGCACTCATTGACAACACTTAAGTACACACAAAACTTCGCTACACATTTTATAATGCTTCAGGCACGTTCAAGGCTACGTCATATATATTGTGTCAGTGTCTGTGGAGTACAAGAGGTGAATAGGAGTGGGTTAGGATAAAAGGGAAAAAAAGATCAAGCGAGAAAGAATCTGTGTGCTTTACTGAGGATTATGATTAGCTCAGGTATCTACTCCCGAGATGCAAAAATGTATAAACTGAAATAAGAAAGCAGTCCAGCGTGGTGACTAGTGGAGCAAGCCTGGCCAGGGCTCTGCAGAACGACTAGGAGGCCAGTGTGTGTGTATGTGGCAGGGGGTGTGGGGGTTAAGATGTGACTCATCTGAACCCAAAGCGAGGAGGCGGGACAAGGGTAAGAGATGCAGATGTAACCTCCACCCCCTCCCTCTCCCTGATATCCTCCAAACTCCCTGTCAGGACCTGCTACCTTCAGACAGACCCCAGTCTCCTGGGCTGAAGCTGGGCTGAGTGGACAGGTCCACACTCCTGCCTGCACCCCACGGCAGGGGAAGGGTTCTGGGTGGCCCCCAAGGCCTTCTAGGCCTTCTAGGCTGTGACGAGATGATCACAGTGTTCTGAATGGCAGGCCACTCTAGGCTGCACACCCCTGGCCTCTGAGCCAGGCTTCACCCTGTCAGGTAAGGCTTCAGTTGTAAGCAATTGAGAGTAGGGACAGTCTTTCATTCATCCTGTGTCCCCAGGGCAGGACACTCAGTAGGGTTAGTATTTGAGAAATGAACCAGAGAAGTAAAGAGTGGTGATGCTGAGGACCAGGGTGTGGGTGTGTGTGGGTGCGGGTGGGGGAGGTTTGGTCAGGAGGAGGAAGACGATTCCTATCATGTCCTCTTGCACATGGCCAGCAACTCTGCCTTCCTTCCCTCTACTCCTCATGGCCAGCACCCTTCCTGCCTATGTCCTTTAACCAAAATATGAAGCACTTCAAAAGGCAGGAAAGTTGAGAATAACCTGACTAATTAATGTAATGAAAACTCATTAGTTCAACTGACAAGTCCTGGTTGCCAAACTACTAAGATGTGTTCATACAGACTGGTCAATAACTGTTATTCTGAGTCCCCAGATTACAGGGTTTCCCAAATTAGGGCCTTTCCAAGGCCTCCCCAGACAACTCTGCTGTCTGGAAATCAATGGGTTAATGGTTGGCCTGGTCTATGGGTAAAATGTAGGGACACCCCCGAGTGCCACTATCTTAGCAGTTGTTAAATATTTTAAATACCCCCTTGTAGGACCTATTTCTTAACTTCATCATAGCCAAAAATATTGCATATTTACTTTGGATTTTCTTTAAAGAGATAAAACATAAGGAACATTGACACTTCACATCTCATCTCCGCCATAATGAATTTGTTGTTCTTCATTCCATTGCATGTGGTTATATTTTTGCTATATAGATAAGTCTCCTTAAACAAAATAGTATACTGTTTTGCATAATTTAAAATTTTATATCAACACTACCAAGCTGTACATCTCCTTCTGCAACTTGCTTTTGTGCCCAATGTCGTTTCAAGATGGTCCATATTGACACATAGCGCCAATTCGTTCATTCTCTCAGCTGAAACGTATTCCATTTTATGAATATATCATGATTTTAAAATGTTTTTCTCTTGATGAAGATTTAGGTTATTTCCAATGTTTTTCTTTTGCAAACAATGATAGAACAAACATTCTTGTTCTTTTCTTTTGGTGCACATGTGCATGGATTACTGTTGGATCTGGTTCCGGTGATCTGTGGCTGTATAACAATCTATCCCAAAACTTAGTGGCTTCAAATTACAACCATTTTATTACACCTCACAACACAGTGTATCCGCACTTTGGGGCGGGGTTCAGCTTGGAGATGCTTCTGTTCCAACATGGCATTAACTGGATTCACTTGGTGGATGGGATTAGTCTATCTGAATTGGCGTGGAAGTTGGCTTGGCGGGATGAGCTCAACAGGGTTGTCAGCTGGAACTCCTCTCTGGTCTCTCCAGCATAGTGGTCTGAAGGTAGTCAGGCTTCTTACATAGTGGCTGGGATTCCAGGAGTGAACATCCAGCAAGCAAGGCAGAAGCTGTGTGACCTCTTATGACGCATGACATCACCTTCACTGAACTCACTGGTTGAAGCAGTCACAGACCCATCCAGCTTTCAAAAGAAGGAGCGTGGGCCCCATCAATGGATAAGAGGCGTGTAATAATTTGCAGCCAATCTGAAATACTGCCACATCCACATACTCAGGAGCAAAACCACAATAGGACATTGGCAGTAGGTGTTGCCAAATTGCCCACCCAGGTGGTTCTCTATATCCTCACCAACACTAATTATTGTCAGGCTTCTTTTAGTTTTTGAGAAATGGTGTCTCAGTATGGTTTTAATTTATTTAATTTTAATCATACTGAAGTAGAACCAACAATGAAATTGAATGTCCTTTCAGATGATTACTGGCTATTTAGATTTTCTTTTGTCCAAACTGCCTGTTCATCTTGTTTACACAGTTTTTCATTTGGGCTGTTTTCTTCTAATTTGTTTGTGAGAGAGTTCATTACATTACTTAACACCAATTCTTTGTCAGATACATGCATTATAAATATCTGCTTTTAGTTTGTGGCTTTTCCACTCACTTTTTCAATGTCTCTTTTTATAGACAGTTTTTTCATTTTAGTGTTGCTACATATTTTTCTTTAGGATTTGTGCTTCTGTGTCTTATCCATTCCTTCCCTTCTTCCTTGCTTAACCCAGCATCGCCGCTGTTGTACTGTCTGTGGTCGTATTCCCCAGACAGACTAGATTCTGATGCTTCCTTTCCTGAGCTCGGTGTGAGCTCCACAGCTGGGTTCCTGCACTTCCCTCTGCTAGGATGCACCTTCTCCAAGTTGGTCATGCAAACCCTACTCACTCTCACAATTTGTACCAAGCCAGCCCCTCTCAGTTCTCCTCCTGGGATTCTGTCTCTCCCTCCTTACTTTCTTGCTTCTCTGTTCCTTTCCTGTACCAGTTCCCAGACTCCTACGCTGGTTCCCTGTGACTTTGCAGATCTGGATTATTCCCTGTGACTCTTGCATATCTGGATTTGCCAGCCTGGAGTTTTAGAGCTGGACGTGCCTTCTTCACACTGTGCCTACACCAGGAAAACACTTGAATTTGGCTGCAGAGGTGCAAGGGTTATATGTCTCCCAAGTGTCATCAACAGAAACATCAAACTTTTAACCATAATGTAAAACAACTGCACAGTCACTCTGCACAGCTTCCTGTCACAGAGGCAACTCCGGACATTCCTGGCCATGCCAGGAGCACAAGGCCCTGGCAGAGATACCTGCATGTTCTGCAGCATCACTCACTCCCTGCTTTCTTTCTTGGGCATTTGCCCTCACTTGGGGCTCTCTTTCAAGGCACAGTACAAAGTCCTGTGCCCACCTACATAGTGTTCAAGTGGAGATGGTGGCAGCAGAGGAGAGTGAGAGCATGCTGACGCCCCGTGAGGCCAGAAGTCAGGGAAGGAGGGACAGGCTGCATCTACTTTTCAGAAATGTGGGGGACAGGAGGCAGAAGGGTTTGTGAGGACTCAATGTAGAGTTGAGTCTTAGCGATCAGGAGGAAGTGGACTCCGGTGAGGAGCAGGAAGGGCAAGGGGAGAAGCATGAGAATGAAGGAACTCAGCAGGCCCAGCAAAGGGACAGAAGAGGGGAGGGGAGGGGAGGCCAAGGGACAGAAAGAGACTGTCCTCCCCGTGGGCGGTCTCTGGGTGCTGGGGGCTGAGGACAAGAAGGGATGGCAGACCGAGATGGGCAGGGAGGAATATGGTGAAAATGAAACTCATTTATTTGTAGCATGATTGGATCATGACTGGCACAGAAAGGTGTAATTTCAATGAGGATTCCCCTCCCCCTCTTAAAAACAAGTACCAACTACCCTTGACATGCAACCAGGGCAGGATATATCTGTTATTTGGTAGATGGGAAAACTGAGGCTCACTGACTAGAGGGCGCTTTTCAGGGACAGCTGGAAGCCACTGTTCTGGCCTGGCCCAGAGGGTTTTCCCACGCGGCAGGGTGGGAAGGCACTCTTCCCGAAGTGGATGCCAAGCATGGGTGAGCTTCCACGTGACAACACAGTGCGATACTCAGTGTTCTGGCAGCGGAGAAGTTGATAGCAGGTGCGGGGCCGCAATCCAGCAATCGCAGCAAGGCTGGCTGTTTCCATGTGCTACTCTCCACTAGGAGTGTGGGGACCCTGCTTCTTGGAGGGAGTGGTGGGAACCTTCCTCGGAACTGGGGAGGGGACGCTCCCTCATCCTTCCAGCTCAAAGCGCTGCCCCTAAACACCCACTTCCCAATACTGTCTTCCCCCTGCAGGAGTCCATCAAATGCAGTTATTCCCACAGGCTGTTGGGATTGCACAGCAGCCCCTTCCACGGGAACTGAGTTTTAAAAGGGGGTTAGATGAGGACCATGCTTATCTTAAATTCATGAAGCAGGAATTGTGGGATTTTAGTCAAGAACGGGAGATTTGAAGAGCTGGAGATGGGGAGTGAGCATTGATTACAAGGCACCTAGTAATTTTAACTCTGACTCCTTCTGTGTCAGCAGACGCCTACCACAAATTAGCCACTAGCCTCAGTCATCAACCCATTTTCTGTAGACATCTATGCTTTCCCACTCATCTGTTTATTATTTTCTTCATTCTGCATCTACCCATCCATGCTTCCCTCCCTCCCCCATACATCGATCCATGTGCCCACTCACCCCCATACCCATCTCTCCATCTATCTACTTATCCATCCATCCATCCATCCATCCATCCATCCATCCATCCATCCACCCATCCACCTCTCCATCTATCTACCCATTCACCCATACACTTATCTACTTACCCATCAATCCATTCAATCTATACTCATCTAGCGTCAGTAAGGTGCAGATGTCAGGAGTCAGCCATGTGGGTCTGCAGTCATGGGTCTAGCCCTCACAGGTTAACAGCCTGGGCTAGTCACTTCACCTCATTGTGCCTCAAATTCTTCAGCTGTACAGTGGGAATGTACAATGGGAATCTACTTCATAGAAACTCTTGTGAGGCTTAAGTGAAATATGGGCTTGTTAGTTCATACATAGTGCTTTATGTGTTCACTGTTATTTCTGTGGTTCTCCAATTCACTTATTGATTCATTTTTTCTATTTACTAAATTCACTCATTGAATGCTTTACCATCACTGCCCTTGTCTAAGGAAATAGAACTTGATTTTCTTCTTGTATTTTCCCCATCTCAAGTCTTTGGTTCATTTGGGGTTTTTCTCAAAAAGCAAAGCTCCAAATTGACCCTTGAAGCTAGACTTTGATAGAGATGAGAAAAGGAAGGACACTCTCAGTAAATTTCCAGAACCCTGCCCACCAGTCTTGGTTCCTGGCCAACTTGAGGCTGCTCTTGGGCTTTGGGGGCTCATTTACCCACCTCTGTCTAGTCCCTTCCTGTGGCCCAAGATACAAAGACAAGACAAGAGAGCGATTATGAGCCCCTTTTCGATGCCAGACTTTCTGTAGACACTCTTTTCTTATAATCTTTTCAGGTACAGGGACTGTCCCATTTTCTAATAAGAAACTGAACTTTGGAACTTTGGAGAAGTGAAGTGACCTGCTCCAGGTCACAGAACAAGCACATGGCAGGCTTGGGATTCATACCTAGTTTGTTCAAAATCTCAGGGCTATTCCCCGACTCTCACAGCCTTCAATGCCACCGCTGGTTGAGGAGGGATTCAGAGTTGGATTTCTTGCCTGTACCCCCCAACGCCCAAACTCCCTGCCAACCACCTCAGCCCTTTCCCTGCACTGAGCCTGCACACCCAGTTGACCTGCCCACGCCTGAAGTCCCACGCGCTGGTGGAGATCTGCAACAGTTTCAGCTGGGTGCCTGGGGCAGGCGGGTTTGACTTGGGTTTTCCCTGGGACAGCAAGGCCGCCGTGGTTCTCACCATAGTGGCAAGGGTGGGCTGCCAGCTAAAGAAGTCAATGGGGGTCTGAAGCGTCTGTTCACTGCTTTCCTTCCTGGTTCTTGGTCCCCTTACGGTACAGGTTGTGAAGGCCTGATCTGAGGGAACTGAGAAGCGGTCTTCTGCCAACTGTAGCAAAAACAGGCGCAGAGTTCGTCCCTGTCCTTGCCAGGCGGGAACCTGGCCTCCAGCCCAGACAGATCCAGGCCTCTGGGAGCTTGGAAGTCACGTCCCTCTCACCATCCTCCAGCGTGGGGCAGCATTCCTGTGTCAACTCAACTCAATTCCATCCATTCCACAAATATCTCTGGAACCCCACTGGTGTGCCTGCCATAGACGGTGCCTGCCCTCAGGGGAGGGCAGACCCCAAACTATCCTCTGGGTAGTCAAGAGCAAAGCATCCCACGGGGGCAGTCACTGGGGAGCAGTGTGGGGGCTGCTGGGCCGAGTTCAGAGAAGAGGTGGATTTACCTCAGTCTCCCCACTGCACATGTCAGCGCCCACACCTGCATGATGCTGTGCTCGACGCTGTGGTGGGGAAGGGACCCCAGAGAGAAAATGGACACGATAGACACTCATCTGTCAGTAACTAAAGAGCCGACTCCACACTGCCTCAGCGTGCCTCTTCTTTTTAAAATAATCTGGTTCAGTTTGACAAATATTTATGGCATCAGCATCCCAAATAGCTGTCATTAGCAGAATGGGTAAAAAAGTGCTATAGCCACGCAATGAAATGCAAAACAATGGTAATAAAAACACAAACTATCGCTACATGTAACAACACAAGGGAAGCTCACAGCCAGAATGATGAGCCCAGGGGCCAGATACACGTACACACGCTGTCTGAAATCTACTTTGTGAAGTTCAAGAGCAGAAAGACAGACTACTGTGGCCCCATTTCTCTGGGGAATGCCTATGCCCCCTTCAGTGTGGGCACATGGTTGTGTATGGTCAGCTGGACACGCCCTCTCTGACAGTGCCTTTGGGGCAGAGTAGGGAGAAAGACCTGACACGGCGGGAATTCACTGACTCCAGAGGCTGCCCTCAGCTGGCCTGCCCTGGGGGTCTATGGAGACTGCGGGATG
>NW_023605009.1:0-29404 GCF_014898055.3 Talpa occidentalis
AGAAACCAGGAAAATCGATGGTGTTACATCTTTAGCAAAAATTCTCTGCACCCCTTTGAGGTTGATATTAACATCAAAAAAAAAAAAGTCTTCTGATTGTTGCTGATGACAGCCCCAAGGAGACACTCCCAGTCTAAAAAAGCCAAACAGGGTGACTCATGACACATAGCCTGCCAGGCACTCCCTCAGACCTGAAAATGCAAACCCCCCAACCCCCAGTCCTATTCCCTTCGTATCCTACAACCTCTCACTGTCCTCCCCCACTTTATATAATCACAATACTGCCATCATTTGCAGAGGCAGTTTGTAGGGTGCCAAACCCAAAAGCTTCCTTGGCGGCCACATGAATAAACTCTTTGCAAAAAGACATTCTTACGGTATAGAGTCTGATGTACTGGGTGGTGATTGAAAGACTTAGTTTAGTTGTTTACAGTTACCCAGTCCCTTCAATATTTAGTTATTGAAGTGCAATTCACTTAGCACCCAAAGTAGTCGAGGCTTTCTGCCCAAATGCTTACACTCACCAGGTTGTCTAAGATATGATTCTCAACTTTAGGAAGATGTTCAGAATGAAGTAGAAGAACTAACAGTACTACAACATGCTTAAAAGCAATGACAGAAATACCCAGTGACTTTTTCAGATATGCACAGAAGCAGAGCCTAAACTGGCTTTGGGGGAATCAGAATTTTTTTTTTTTCAACTCAACTTAGTCAATTATAAAAAAGATGGGCAGGAGTTACAGAGAAGGAATGGTCCAGAATTTCTAGGTGGTGGAAATAGAATGTACAAAAAGTTGAGCAATATGGAACTCAATGATTTGAGGAACAAATAAAATACAAAGTGAGATAAGTTAAGACTCAATTGCTGGGGTCTTATATACCACAGCAGGGATTTAGACATTATTCTTCAGAAGAGGGGGACTAGTGGAGAATGTCTAACACAGCAGTATCCTGGTCTTACTTGAATTTTAAATGTACCATTATTGGCCTCTCTGGTGGTACAAGGGGTTAAGTCTCAGCATTATGAAGCAATCTGCAGCCACTGCAGCATGAGTTCGATTCCTGATCAGGGAGCTGACCCACATGGCTCAGCAGACCTCTCCTGTCCCATCTACTGCCCCCATCAGCAGTGTGTTTCTGTCAGTACACCTGTTCTGCTACCCATCTCCGGTGAATCTCTTACCCTCCCCGCACCTCTGGCCTACACCCTAGCTCTTCTATGCATAAATAAATAAATCTTATTAAAAAATAAATGGACCATTATGGTGTCTCTGAGAAAAACCTGTTTAAAGTAAACCAAGACTGGAAAGAGTTGTAGCACTTGGGCCCAAGAAAAAGACTGGTGTGGAAACTAGGACTAGCCAGTAGGGGGTGAATCAAACATATTGATGAGGAAAACCTGGCCCATATTGATTGGCTCATTATGGAAGGGGTATAGCAAGAATTCAAAAGACAAAGTCCCGTTTGGGCAACTTGGTAAATGGATATTGTAACAATTAGAAGAAAGCGTAGAGGAAAAAAGAGCTCAAAATTTCAGGAGCTTACTTAGTTCAGCAAAGGTTGTATGGTTAGCACAGAAGCTAAATTTATTGCTTTTTCTAAGGTAAAGTTTTTCATCTCCAATTGTGTAAGTATATATCTTGAAGAAAACAAAAAGGAGCTTAATATGTTGTCTTTTCTTCTAATCCAGGATACTACTTATCAACTACACACTCCTGACACCTTAATTAACTTCTCTGCATGATCCCTTAAGATACAATTATGAAAGTTATTTGATGGCGGAAGCATGGGAATTTTCAAGATCTGGACAGATTATGAACCTAAAGAAACGTACAGCCATACTACATGCTCAATTTCTAATAATAAAAACCAGATACTGAGCTGTAGTCACACCGGAGGTATAACTTTAATGAGCCGAGGTCTCTTTACTGGAGCATCACACTTCACTGGAAGAGATATTCTCAAATGTTATAGTGCACAGCGCTCATCTGGGTTGCTTGTTAAAATGTAGATCCTCAAGGTCCTCCCAGGAATTTAACTTAGTACATTTGGGTGTAATCCTAGGAAACTGATTCTATCACAGGCAGACTTAGAATACACTTTGACAAACACTCCTTCAAGAACTCACTGTGGGCCTCCCTGGTGGTGCAAGGGGTTAAGAGACAAATTATGAAGCTGTCCGAAGCCACTGCAGCACGAGTTTGATCTCTGGCCAGGAAAATTACCACATGACGCAGCAGACCTCTCCTGACTCTTCCACTGTTCCCCTCAGCAGTGTATTTCAGTAGATCTGCCTTTTCTGTTCCACACTGTCTCTGGTGAATCATCTTACCCCCCTCTCACACCTTTGGCCTGTACCCCAGTTCTTTTATGCATGAATAAATAAATCTTAAAAAAAAAAAAGAAAAAAAAAAAAAAAGAACTCACTGTGGTGGATATCTCTCCAAGTAAGGCAATCCAATATATAAAATGCCACATTAATGGATTTTTAAATCCCAAGTCATCTTTTCTTCCTTCCCCCTTCTCTCTATTCATTCCTCTATTATTTCCTTCTTCCTGTCTGTCTGTCTACTTATCTGCCATCTATTAAACCTCAAAGGATCTTTAATTAGTAGGGAAGAAGAGATAAAACTATCCTTCAACAGCAATTTTTGTGCACATGGCTCTAAAAATGGAAGTAGAGAAGAGTTGCTGTTTGGAGCAGAATTCCTAAATGCTTTTGAGCAAAAACTTTATGCATGATAAGCATAAAAATTAAATGCCCTCCTAGAGATTCTATTATGCCTGCTTCCATCACATACTGTTATTGGGCAACCCCGATATAAAACGGGTTGCCTGGCTGTGGGTCCTCACCTGCGCACTTAAAAGGGACTTATTAATACTCCACTACAGACACACACAAAAGGTTAATAAAAGGTTTATTTACAAGGGAAAGGGAATTAAGGAAATGTACAAGTCAGGGAGAAACTAGGGAAATAAAGTCTTTGATGCGTCCTACCCGATCCGCGGACCTGGAAACCCAAAGGCACTCTCTGAGCTGGCCTAACGCTGTGAGCTGGCGGGGAGCCAAAAATGGGGGATCTCCTCCAAAGCCCACCATGTCTGGCTTTATACCAACCTGGCTGCTTAACCCCACCCTCAGGTCCCAGCCACCTTCCCTTTGGTGGTGATGGGATTTGGAGTTCCCAGTGCCTTTTGGCTTTGGTCTGGAGTGGGGGTGGAGTCTACAAAGCCTGTATGGAACTAGCTTTAGGACATCCTTTTCCCCCTAACAATACCAGCAATTACAGCACTGTACCTTTCCACATACTTAGAAGTCAAGTAAATTTTAGTCAGTTCAATTTTCCGTACGAGACATCATTAAAATTTTCAAGTGTAAAATTTATTTTGAATCTGCTTTGAAAATAAAAGCACTGGATATTCTCTTTCTCCCTTTCTCTAACAGAACCTTTTTCTTTATATTTTGAAGGCTATTGGAGGAGCAGGTAGGGTGGTAGTGAGGGAGTGGGGGCTTCTCTACCGTTACAGAAATCACTCATAGTCACAGCTGCTTTGGCCTTGTTATTCAAAGGAACTGACCATTGCTCACTTGGCCACCACTATATATCACTGACCCTAAAGGGCATACATTTGAGTGAGGACTGCAATTTCATGGGTCATCACAGGGGAAGCATAAAGGGTTCATAACAGAACGCTGCATAATTGGGACTATGGACATTCTTTTTGAAATTCAGAAGATAAAAAATCAGAAATTGACTGTCATATGATTGAAAAAATAAAGAAATGACCATATAAACAAATAAAAAAAAGAGGGACATTTCTTCAGATTATGCTGTCACATCTTAAGCTGAAACAGCTGTTGCACTCAGTTTACTTTTCTGGAAATGCTCCTTCATGAATAAATTTTGAAAACCACTGAAACCTTTAGGAACACTGCAGTCTAACGCATACCTGTGCTACCCAGATGCCAGCATGCGAGGGCATTTAATGGAGTTTCCCTCCAGCTCAGCTGAATCTATGGCAGCTTTTCTCAAAGTATGGTTCTAAGAGCCATAAACATGGCCTCATTGGAGAGCTGTTAAAATGCAAATTCCTGGGTCCACCCCCTACCTACTGAATCAGCACCCCAGGGGGTGGGTTTGAATGGCTGCTTTTCTCTCAAGTTCCCTGAGGGATTTGTAAGGATTGTTAGGATTTCATATATCTTTCCTGTGTTTGTTCACTCTTGTTTTTCAATAAGCATCCACTGAATACTTTGGCAGCCAGTCTTTAAAACTCTTTTTTCATGTTAGATAATGGAAAGGGAGAAAGGACATGATGTAGCTGTCTGAAGATGAGCCCAGAGCAGCTGAGGTTACACCAACAGACAGAAGGAGAGGGAGGGTGGAAAGCTACAGCTGGAGAAGCAGCATTCTCTTCCCCAGCAGGAAGCCATCTACAAGAAGAACCCTTTCTCTTGAGACAGACCTTGCCCCTCCCCCCAAATATCTGTGACTCCAGTCATCCCAGAATCAGGTGGCCCTGGACGTTGACATCCCAGCCACGTCCTGTCCTCCTTCATTCCCCAGCAACCACACATTTTCATTCTTTCCTCCACAATAGAGCACATCAGAAGAGAGAGCTCTCCAGAGAGACAGGAAGATTTCTTGTTGCCTCAGGAATTTCCTTTAGGCTGCCTGAGGAACATTTCACAAAAAGGCAAGTCACACGGTCACTGTTCAGCAGCCCGACTCCAATGAAGGCACCTTTTAAAGCACACCAGACAGTTTTTACCCTCCCCTGGGCTTTAGTTTTCTTTCTTTCATTTCCTTAAGGGTATCTGAGTCTGGCATGCAAAGAGGAATGTTTCTTTACTATTGGTCTTTAAATTTTGCCTAATGATACAATGAATTTTCCTAAAAGCAATGCATTCTTCTAGTTTCCCAACTTAAAGGCACATAATGGATTTGATCCATAACAAGTTCCCTGCCCTCGCTCACCACCACTCACCAACTTGTCGTGATACCATAGGCATAGTTCTCTCCTGCTGTGGAAACTTAACTGGCACTCACTAGTATGTGGTTCAAGATAGTCTTGTCTTTGTATCAGCTCTGGTTGATGAATATTACTACATCTACCACATGAAGATTCAGCATTTTAGGTGTGAAAGGGAGACCTTGCAGGTCATACATTCAAAAACCAATCTCGACATAACTGTTCTCCAAGAGTCTGAGAACACCAAAGGGAAATCAGGTTTTGGAGTGGCGACTATCAGTGGTAGGAGACAGACACAACTTCTTCTGTCCTTCTATGCTTCAAGGACAATAGAATGAACCTTGGTTACTATTATGTGGGATGATAGAAGTAGAAAACCTTGGTACTTGTGTTACAGGGCAGCCCCGATATAAAACGGGTTGCCTGGCTGTGGGTCCTCATAACACTTGGACCAAACATCACTGAGTTAATTCATTTGTGCTGCCCCATTCACTTTTATTAATCCTTTTTTGGATTGTAGAAAAAAAAGAAAGGGGGGAGAACAACCAAAGTCTGGGTTTTTTTGACTTGATTCCAAAAAACTGGAAATGTACTCTGCATAGTTTTGAGCAGACAGAGTGTAAGTAACAAGAATACAATCTAAGAAAATTAGAAGTGATATTACTGATGTTATATTATTTACTTCAAAAATTTATTCATACCCATCAGTGTCATGGCATTTTGTTCTACCTTTTGTCTGATTCTCATGATTGTCAATAACTGACACACCTTTTCTAGCTCACCAAGAGGAATCAAAGTCTGAAACCCTATCTTCCTTTTCAAGAACCTTATTTTCAGACACATCACCACAAATTACCATATATATTGACATTGTAATGACCCTGACAGGTGGAAAGATGGTGGCAACTGTGAAATGAGTGACTTAGATTATCAATAAAAAGCAACCACTATTTAGGAAGAAACTGATAAGCATACATGCAAGAGACAAGGACAGATAAAAACCTGTTTGTGCGAGAGGGTTTGCATGAATCAAAATTAACAAGTGTTGCTCATAAGATGACTCCCAGAAGTGGTATGTTGTTGAGGCAATTTACGATGTTCATAGACCCTACGGCCATGGTCCTGAGCCTTCTGCAAGGTTTGGGAGAGCCACTGGGAACTCTTGCCCTGAGAAGCAGTATCCCATCTTCCTCATACACTGATTGATTTCCTGGCGCTCTCTAGACCAGGTTTGCCTACTCTGCATCAACATTCTCTCCAACTTTCCCAAAGTTCATTGCTTTTCCCCATTTGTACTGCCAATTTATTATATACTTATGTTAATGTCATTTATATTATAGTCATATGTATTTGTCTTGGGTGTTGAGAACTTCCCCAACCTGATGAAACAGTCATTCAACTGGACAGAAGATAGAAACTTAGATGTTATCACAAATTCTTCTCTCTACCACAACTAATCATTTTTTACAAGGTCTTGCTTCTTTCACCACCATTGCTATTGCCTAAGCCCAGGTAACCCTCTCCTGGTCTCTAAACTACTATCGTACCTTCCAGTCCCACCATCTTCCAACATTCTATTCTAGAAACTTTCATTATATGGTCAAATGCCTTAGTTTTGAAGACAAAGCTTTCTGTGACTTGAACATGGCTAACTTCTCTAGTCATTTTTATATTTTAATATACAATCCAGTTTAACTCTTTTTAGCCCCAGTGGACTATATTCTTCCATGTCCACAAACATGGCAGTCTTCAATTCAGGGACTCACAACATTAGATAGACCTAAGTCAAGACCTAAATTCTTCATTTTATTTTATTTATTTTTATTTTTTATTCTTTGGTGGGACCCTCACCAGTGGCCGGGATCTAACTGGTGCGCAGAGGCTGCAGCCTTGCAACCCAGTGCTCAACCACTGCGCCACCAGGGGAGACCCCTAAATTCTTCATTTTAAAGAGAAGCACACCGAAGGGGCGGAGCAACATGGCGGCGAGGAGACGCTGCGAGTAAGATCTCCCATTAAAAAAAGTTAATAGGGAGGAAAAGCGGCAGGTCCCAGTGAGAACTGAGACAGGGAAGATAAACGGACGACTCCAGCAAACTGCCCGAAGAAGAAAGTTGCCATAAAAGAGGACGAGAAGGGAGGGAAGCGCAACCCTGCTCCCCTCCCCCGCCCACAGAGGCGGCACTCTCCGACGGCAGAGACGAGGGAAACAACAAACCAAAATGCCCAACAAGAAAAACGGATGCAGCAAGTGGGACTGTGAGTGGAAAGGAACTATTTCAGCCACCACACCCCGTGAACGGGAGCTGAGGCGAACCCTGCAGGATCCGCCGCGGAGGTGAGCTCCAGGCGCCAGTAAAGAGAGCCCCGCCCACCAGGAGGAGCCCAGCACCAGCACACACAGCCCCGGCCGCCCTGTAAGCTTGCGCGAAAGCGGCGCTCGGATTGCAGCTGCCCAGGGCCCTGCGCCTGCGACCTAGGCTTGGGGAGACGGCGGAGGCCCTCCCTGAGTGAGCAGGAACAAGGTGCCCAGGCAGGAGCTGGATTCAAAAGGCGCCATTCCCGCGCCACTGATCTGGGCTATAGCCCGCGTCCTGGAACTGAGGGCTTTGGAACTGAGACCCGGGCGGAGGCCCTCCCTGAGTGAGCAGGAACAAGGCGCCCAGGCAGAGGAGCAGGATTCAAAAGGCGCCATTCCCGCGCCACTGATCTGGGCTACAGCCCGCATCCTGGAACTGAGGGCTTTGGAACTGAGACCCGGGCGGAGGCCCTCCCTGAGTGAGCAGGAACAAGGCGCCCAGGCAGGGGAGCGGGATTCAAAAGGCGCCATTCCCGCGCCACTGATCTGGGCTACAGCCCGCGTCCTGGAACTGAGGGCTTTGGAACTGAGACCCGGGGCACGAAATTAGGGGCGTGGTTCCCCACGACGGTGGGCACAAGGCAGACCACAGCACCCCAAAGCCGTTGAGGTGTACCCTACCATCCCCGCTCTGCTCCCTGTCCCACGGGGTGGAAAATCAGCTCCCCAAGGGCTCTAGGAGAGATCTCTGGTGCCACCTAGCGACTTGACCCCAGCACAGGCTACTGAAGGAGCTAGTGGCCAGCTGGGGAGTTAGCCCACACCGGGCCCCTTCTGAACAAGTAGTCTGAGCCCACAGGGAGAGCGAGCACCCACAGCTGGGGCAGACCAGGCGCGCAGAATAGTGTGCCTGAGACCAGAAGCGCAGGGAGTGTGTCCCACATCACCATTTTAGAACAGGGACATTTCTTCAGTAAAGACTACCTGCAGAAGGCTTCCTCAGGAGCCAGAGGTGAGCGGGGGAAGTTCGCCCACGCCAGACCCCTCTGGCCTGCAGTCCAAGCCCAGAGGGGAGCAGGAACCCACCGCCGGGGCAGACCAGGCGCACAGGGGAGTGTGTCCCCACATCGGCATTTTAGAACAGGGACCTTTCTCCAGTAAAGGCTGCTTGAAACTGACAGATGACTCCTGGAAGAACCAGAGGGGAACAGAGAAGCCCACCCAAGATGCCGGCAAGTCCCAACAACACAGTGTCCCAACGCATACGGCAAATTAGAAAACAGACAGTAGGGAGGAGAAGAACCACACGCAACCTAGCAACTCTCCAGAGAAAAAGCACACCACAAAAAGAAAGCCAGCCCCCAGATTGCAACGACAATAACTTGGAAGAATTTCTGAGCCTTCCAGAAAGAGAATTTAAAATTGCCGTGATTAAAAAACTGACAGAAGTCATAAAGGAAAACAATGATAAGGGAAAAATAATCAACGATCAGAAGAATGCAATTGAGTCCCTAGAGAGGGAAAACAATGGTCAGAAGAAAGAATTGAGTCCCTAAAGAGGGAAGTAAAGAAATGCAGGAGATCAAAGAATTAATGGAAGAACTAAAGAATTCTGGGAAAAGCAATGAAAGCAGAATAGATGAAATGGAAGAACGAATAAGTAATCTTGAAGACACAGAAATAAAAAGAACCAAAACAGAGAAGGAAAGAGAAGTACGAAGGAAAAAGAACGAAGAAAGACTTCGGGAACTATCGGACTCCATGAGGAAAGGAAATATAAGAGTTATAGGAATACCAGAAGGAGAGGAGAGAGATGTAGGAACAGAGAAAATATTCAAAGAGATAATTGAAGAGAACTTCCCAAATGTGAAGAAGGAGCTGAAAATTGATATACAAGAAGCAAGAAGAACACCAAACTATCACGACGAAAGGAAAAATACAGCAAGACACATAATAGTAAAGCTCCCAAGAATCCAGGACAAGGAAAAAAAATGAAGCTGGCAAGAGGGAAGAAACAGATAACATTCAAAGGAAAACCAATCAGGCTGACATCAGACTTCTCCGAAGAAACACTACGGGCAAGGAGAGAGTGGAGGGACATAGTCAACAGACTCCAAGAAAACAGATGCCAACCAAGAATACTCTATCCCGCAAAGCTCTCCTTCCTCTTTGAAGAAGAATATGGACCTTCCCAGACAAACAGAAACTCCGGAATTTCATTGCAACTAAACCCCCACTCCAAAAAATACTACAAGGAGTTCTAAAGCCAGAACCTCAGAGCGACGAATAACAATGAAAGAAGGCAAAAAAAAAAAAAAAAAGTTATTAAAAGAATAAATAAATAAAATCAAAGGAAAGACAAACACAATGGCAAATACAGATGTTAACATATCAATATTAACTCTAAATGTAAATGGACTAAACTCTTCAATAAAAAGACACAGAGTTGCAGCCTGGATTAAGAAACAAAACCCAACCTTTTGCTGTCTCCAGGAAACACATTTAGCTACAAAAGATAAAAATAGGCTCAAAGTTAAAGGATGGAAAACAATCCTACAAGCAAATGGACCAAAAAAGAAAGCAGGAACAGCTATACTTATATCAGATAAAACAGATTTCAAACTCAAAAAGATAAAAAGAGACCCCAATGGTCACTACATTATGATCAAGGGGACAATACTTCAAGAAGAAATAACACTCATTAACATATACTCACCAAACGAAGGAGCACCAAATATATCAGACAACTGTTGTCCTCTCTGAAAACAGACATCAGAGAAAACACATACGTAGTGGGAGACTTCAACACACCACTATCAACAATGGATAGATCAACAAGACAAAAAATAAGTAAAGAAACCAAAGCTCTAAATAAAACCTAGAGCAATTGGGCTTAACAGACATCTATAGAACACTAAACCCCAAAAAAACGGAGTACACATTTTTCTCAAGCGCACACGGATCATTCTCCAGGATCGATCACATACTGGGGCACAAGACAAACATCAACAGATACACCAAGATTGAAATCATATCAACCATCTTTTCTGACCATGAAGGCATCAAACTAGAAATAAACCATAAAAAGAAGGCAAGGAACTTTCCTACCTCATGGAGATTAAAAACCACACTACTGGAAGACCATTGGACTAATGAGGAGATCAAGAAGAAATTAAAAAATTTTTTGAATTGAACGACAAGGAGGACACCAATATCCTAAATGTATGGGATGCAGCAAAAGCAGTAATAAGAGGAAAATATATAGCAATAGAAGCTCACATCAAGAAACAAGAAAGAACGCAAAGAAACAACCTAATCTCGAAGCTCAAAGATCTAGAAAAGAACAACAAGAAAACCCAAAACCAGTAGAAGAAAAGAAATAATAAAAACCAAAGCAGAAATAAATGAAATTGAAACTAAAAAAACAATCCAAAAGATCAATGAAACCAAGAGCTGGTTCTTTGAAAAAATCAATAAAATAGACAAACCCCTAGCCAGGCTCACAAAGGAAAAAAGGGAGAAAGCACAAATAAACAGGATCATCAATGAAAGAGGAGAAATCACAACGGACACAGCAGAAATCAAAAGAATAATCAGTAACTACTATGAACAGTTATATGGAAACAAGTTTAACAATCTAGAGGAGATGGACAAATTCCTACAACTCTACAATCACCCAAAGCTAGATAAAGAAGAAATAGAACACCTAAACAGACCAATTACAATTAGCGAAATTGAAATGGTAATCAAAAACCTCCCCAAAAACAAAAGCCCAGGACCTGATGGATTTACAAATGAATTCTACCAAACATTCAGAGACGAATTAGTGCCTATCCTTCACAAACTCTTCCAAAAAATTGAGAAGGAAGGTACAATACCAAACACGTTCTATGAAGCCAACATTACACTAATACCAAAACCGAATAAGGACAACACAAAAAAGGAAAACTACAGGCCAATCTCCCTAATGAACACTGATGCAAAAATCCTCAATAAAATTTTAGCTATCAGAATCCAACAATGTATCCATAAGATAATTCACCACGACCAAGTTGGATTCATTCCAGGGGCACAAGGATGGTTTAACATCCGAAAATCAATCAACGTTATCCAACACATCAACAAAAAGAAATATAAAAACCATATGATAATATCAATAGATGCTGAGAAAGCTTTCGACAAAGTGCAACACCCATTCATGATAAAAGCCCTTGAAGTTCTTGGGATACAAGGAACATACCTCAACATCATAAAGGCCATCTATGACAAGCCAACAGCCAGTATCATTCTCAATGGTGAAAAGCTGAAAGCAATTCCATTAAGATCTGGAACAAGACAAGGATGTCCACTCTCACCATTGCTTTTCAATATAATACTGGAAGTCCTAGCCAGGGCAATAAGACAAGAGAAAGACATCCAAGGAATCCAAATAGGAAAAGAAGAAGTCAAACTATCACTATTTGCAGACGATATGATATTATACATAGAGAACCCAAAAACTCCACAGAAAAGCTAATTCAACTCATCAATCAGTTCAGTAAAGTGGCAGGATACAAAATCAACACGCAAAAGTCAGTAGCCTTCCTATACACAAACAATAAATCTGAAGAAGAAGAAATCGAAAAGACCATCCCTTTTGTTATTGAAACAAAAAAAATCAAATATTTGGGAATAAATCTAACAAAAGAGGTAAAGGACCTATACAAAGAAAACTATAAAACACTGTTAAAAGAAATAGAAGAAGACACAAAGAAATGGAGAGACATCCCCTGCTCATGCATTGGAAGAATAAACATTATTAAAATGGCCATCCTTCCAAAAGCAATATACAGATTCAATGCTATTCCAATCAAAATTTCAATGTCATTCTTCAAAGAAATAGAAAAATTATTGATGAAATTCATATGGAATCACAAAAACCCCGAATAGCCAAAGCTCTCCTGAAAAAAAAGAAGGGAATGGAGGCATCAGACTCCCAGACTTCAAACTATACTACAAAGCCATAATCATCAAAACTGCATGGTATTGGAACAAGAACAGACATACAGACCAATGGAATCGAATAGAAAATCCAGAAATAAACCCACAGATTTATGGTCAACTAATCTTTGACAAAGGAGCAAAGACTATGCATTGGAGCAAAGAAAGTTTGTTCAATAAATGGTGCTGGGAAAACTGGGTCGCTACATGCAAAAGAATGAAGCTTGACCACCACCTCACACCATACACAAAAATCAACTCAAAATGGATTAAAGAACTAGACATAAGACCTGAAACCATAAAATATATAGAAGGAAATATAGGCGAAACACTACGTGATTTGCACATCAAAGACATCTTTACAGACACATCACCCAAAGCAGTGATAGTGAAGGCAAAGATAAACAGCTGGGACTATATCAAATTAAAGAGCTTTTGCACAGCAAAAGAGACAATAACAAAAACAAAGAGAAACCCCACCAACTGGGAGAACATTTTTGCACCCAACACTAATGATAAAGGACTGATCACAAAAATCTGCAAAGAGCTGATGAGACTCAACAACAACAAAGAAAATAATCCAGTCAAAAAATGGGCAGAAGAGCTTAAAAGAAACTTCTCTGAAGAGGAAATGCAAATGGCCAACAGGCATATGAAAAAATGTTCAACATCACTTGTCATCAGGGAAATGCAAATCAAAACTACCATGAGATACCATCTTACACCAGTGAGAATGGCACATATTAAAAAAACTAGCAACAACAAATGTTGGCGAGGGTGTGGAGAAAAAGGAACTCTTCTGCACTGTTGGTGGGAGTGCAAACTGGTCCAACCTCTGTGGAAAGCTGTGTGGAGATTTCTGGACCTACTAAACATAGAGCTTCCATATGACCCAGCAATTCCACTCCTAGGTATTTACCCAAAGGACACAGAAACATCAATTCCAAAGAACACCTGCACCCCTATGTTTATAGCAGCACTGTTTACAATAGCTAAGCTTTGGAAACAACCCAAATGCCCAAAAATAGATGACTGGATCAAGAAGATGTGGTACATATATACCATGGAATATTACTCAGCATTCAAAAAAGATAAACACATGCAATTTGCTGCAACATGGATGGCGCTGGAAGGGATCATGCTCAGCGAAATAAGCCAAAAAGAAAAAGAAAAATACCGGATGGTCTCACTCATAGCAGGAATCTAGAAAACTTAAATAATGGACCAGGAAAATGAAAAACTATAAGAAAGTGAAATCAAAATCAACAAAAAACTATGAACCAGAGACACTTTTAGGGGGGCGGGGGCGGGAGGGGAGGGATTGGGGTCAGAATGGGGGCGGCAATTGTATGGGAATATAACAATAAAATTTATAAAAAAAAAAAAAAATAAAGAGAAGCACACCAAATTACAGAGAGGTTAAGTAAGTTACTCAAGGTTACACAGTTGGTTAGGAAAACAACAGAATTAAGACCCAATGTTGAGAGCTAATTTTCCAGAATACAATTTCTTTAATCTCTTACTAACATTGTTCAAAAGAGCAAATTTTTATCATTTAACAACATAAAACTCTGAAAATTCTGAAATGACACTGTTTGGTCTTTGTTGACAAAGTGGCTTAAATTTTTGATCAAAGTACAGAGCTTCCCTTCCCCCACTGCAACCCATTTTTCAGGAAACTTTCCTTTTAGTTAAGTCTACAGAGAATTCAATACAAAGAAAGCTCTGTTCTAAAATTAGTCTTCAAATTCAGCAGAAATTGCCAAAATAATTTCTCCCACATAAAACAATGGCCGATGAATATGAAATATGTTAAGAACATTCTATCACTGAAATGACTTTTTTTGCAATTAATAGTAAGATAAAATCTTGAAATACATAAGAATCAAGAAAAATAGTTTGGAAAGATTCCCATTTGAAATGTATCTATTTGAAAACAATCTCTGTCCTCTGGCTATCATTATCTTGTTCCTGTACAGAAACTCATTTCCAAATGAAATCTAAAATTCAAAATATAAATTGGTTGACATGTTTAAAATTTGCTCTGAGATGGGTGAAATAATATCGAAGACTTTTCAGAAGGAATAACAAGTACATGCCAACACTCATTGGGTTTAATTCATGCTTCAGAAGCTGACTTTCCCTTTCTAATTTGTCAGTATCCAATTTCTATTCAGAAATGGGAAATACAGTAAACAGGACTGTGACCATTAGCGTGATACTGAAGTTAGCAGAGAGACATTTTGAAGGAAAGCATAGGAAGAGAAATTGGCATCGTGCCAGTTTTAGTGATTTGCATTTAGCTAAATTGAATCATGCCATTATGCCCTATGCTGCATTTACTGACTAGGCAGGACTCTAGAAAGGGCATGTCATATAGAACTGTGCTGGAGAGGAACAAAAAATACCTGTTGAGCAGAAGAATTGGGTTTGTTACTTCAGGGTTTCAACAGACACCTGCATGCCCAGAGAACTCATCAGTCAAATTAACATGGTAGAAGTAGTGTGGGGGAGGTGGAAAAAGATGCTGAGAGGGGAGGAAAGGAGGAAGCAAAAAGGAAGGAAAGAACAGTAGGAACTGTTGTTATTAAATATTGAGTTTATAGATTAAACCAGGAAGAATATTAACCAAGAGATGCAAATGATTACTCAGGAATTTTTTTCAACATGGAATATAAAAGCAGGGCAAGAAAACTAGCAAAGCAAATACAGGTCAGCAGCAATCCAGAGGGGAGAGAATTACCTAGCACTCATTATCTAGAATACCAATAATACATTTACTGGTGTATAAAAGCAATTTTCATATATTGTTAAGTATTGCTGGAAGGAGTTGGTATCACTTTTTAAAGAGTTTGAAATCTTCTAGTACATCTATGATCTTTCAAAACAGTTATTATTTGGAAATAAAGTTCTTAGTAAAACAATTCCTACTTTTTGAATACTGAGGAAATTGGAAGGATACTCCCTAATGCGCTATACTGAATGAACTGTTATAAAGCACTATGTTAATAAAGGCTGGTAGGATTGAGCTCTGTGCCAATGAAAATGAGTGTAGCATTAACAATGTCTGCTGGTCGAGAACATGGACAGCACTTCCAGTAAACAAACATGACAGCGCTTCCAAAAATAAGTAATCTACCTCAAATAGATAGTTCTCTGCTGCTTTTCTGACTAATAGATGATGAACAACATTTCCCATTAAAAAAAGAATTTTGATGAATAATATATTAGGGTGATATGCATACACCTGTTAAGAAGACCATTATGTAAGTTAAGATGCATTATTTTGGAGGAAAGCCAATGAATGACTATCTGAAAAATGTTTCTCATTGCACGTGGGATGGCTGGAATCAATCTTCTCAGTCATAGTTAGATTTGCCATCCAATTCTTTGCCCCAGAGCCTTGACTTCTTAGTGATTCTGGAGTGAAATTTACATTCATTTGTTAGTTCCCTGCCCTTATTCTTTTGCATGCACTATCACACATGTTGTTCTATGACAGCAAAAGCACTTAGATCCAAGGATGGTTTTCTCCTGCTCCCTCAGCCCAAACCTGCATTTGCTTCGAAATAATCTTTTAAGGAAGCAAAACACTGCCATGCCAACAATATGAACAGGACATGAAGGGAGTCTTTGTGGAGGGTAATAATCAGTTTGTATTTAGTAAGATAAGGAAAACCAGGACAATGGGCAATACTCTGTTGTGAGTCACTTAGCTTTATAGAACTAATTGTCCACATCACACTTAACCCAGCAGAATAGTCGATCTCAATATCTGTCTCTGTCTCTCATGCACACACACACAACATTGCTAGTGTAATTTATTCAGAACTAATTCATTAATCTATTGGGACTGACTGGACTCAATGGCCAGTGATAATTAAATCAAGATATCATATTTTGCATGGAAGAGAGAATTAATAACTTTGCCTTGCCTTTATAACTTCCAATGACTGTGAGACATCCAGAAATATGCCCTTTTCCAAATAAGTGCTACCACATTCTCTTTTGTGAGGAAAATACTTGCCTGCACCTTTTCAATGTATTGATATTTCCTCCCCTCCAAGGCAAATGGTGAAGAGGAAATATGGAGTTGTGGGGACTTTTTCACTCTCTTCAATGCATTTGCTTCTAGAAAGAGAAGAGCTGCAGATGCAGGGTAGCAACTCTAGCTCAGGTGTAGTACAATCCTTTTGTGTAACTCAGAGCTGGAGAGCGAGCCTGAGAGAGGCACACATTCAATCTATATTCACCAATACTTTCCCACCACCGACTTCAGTGAGAAACTAAAATGATCATGCCTGATTTTTAAAAACAAGGACACCAAAAAAGTCACAGTCTGATGAGTTTCATTCTTTGTCTTTACCTGAGCAAGCACCTAAGGACACAGGGCTTTCAAAATAATGAGGAGGATCCTTTGTTCTCTCAGATTTCATTTAAAGGGAAAGTGGGTCGAAGGGCTTCCCCTGGGAGGGAAAGAAACCCCAGAAGCCAGATACAGGGGAGCGGGAGATTTCCCTCCCACTTCTTTTCCCACCCTGCAAAGAAGTTAATTGAATCTATTTTAGGGATGCTGGGGGGAGGGTAGCACTCAGGCAGCCCATTCTCTGAGCCCATCCATCGCCTCATTCTCCAATGTGGCTTGGACCAGCCTCTTCTCCCTGACACCAGGCAGTCAGGGGCTCCGAGAACCCCTTTCCAGCCACAGGCAACAGAGCCAGTACCGCATGCATTCTGGCGCCCTAAAAGGTATGTCTCAGCCAAAGTGCAAAGTTGTATATTTAGACCTGAAAAGCATAATTAGAGTCATTCAAAGCAGCAAGTTACAGTACCTTAAGAAGTCTGACAGATGGGAGAAAGGCTGCATGGCACAGCTTCCGGATGGTCCAGTTTAGGGGTCGAGGAGCATCAGTTTGATTCATGACCCTTTCCAAATTCCACCAGGAAAACCAGAAACTGCAAACCTGAGCAATGCCTAGAAAATAAATAATCCCCCACGGCCCTGGCATCCCATGGTCATGTCCACACCTGCGAATTCCATTAGGACAGAGGCTTCCTGGAACTTGGGAGACTAGTCAAGAGGCGTTGCCTGAGCCACTGAACCTTCTTAAGAAAGCCACCTCCCCTCTCCCGCAGCAGTGCTCATGCATACCAAATGTGGCTGAATGGAGGCACGCTGCCTGCAGCTTCGGGGAGGGAACGCAAGGTTTTGAAGGAGAGGGACAGCCTGCAGGAAGCAGCCTGGGTTGGAGTCAGAGCAGCCTGCTCCAAATGCACTCTCCCTCTCCCGCTCTCCTCCCAGCAAACGCAGGTCAGGCATTGGGGGAGAACCCGGGCCATTTGCTCTGCTTGCTTGGTTTGGGGGGGAGCCAGGAGGAGAGCAAAAGGGAACATCAATAAAGCCAGACAAGGAACTTGCACTTTCTTGCACAAAGCATCTTTGAGGGGCTGGAAACTGGCACAGGGGGAGGGGCTAGGACACACCGGGGAAGGGATGCCTCTGAAGGATCAGATAAAGAGATAAACACTTTCATTTTGATTTATGTGACATAAGAAATTGAGAGCAATTGTAAAATGGATCTATAGTAAAAAGGATCTCTGTCATGTTCTGGGGGTTTTATTAACTGGAATTGACAGTCTTCAATCCACCCTGATACATGCAGTACAGAGATGATAGATAGGCAGACAGATGAGAGCGAAGCAAACTCACACACAGAGAGAGGCAAGTTATTTCCTTCATAGAAAGCTGTAAAAACTAATGTATATTTGGCTTATCCTTTAGAAATGGCAGTTTCCAAATTGTGGGCTATCCCCTCTTGGAGAGTCACTTGATACTCTTTGTAACAAAAATTTAACCCTTAAAGTGCCAAGTGAGCTGCTTTCTATAAAATATGGGGTTTCCTAGATTGAGGCTACCTACCCCATCATTTTCAAAGGATGGCGTGGAGAGAATTGCTGTACTCGTGTGTACAGACTTTAGGGTTTCTGAGGGGAGTGAGAATAAAGGGGAACTTTTCAATTTGAAACAGAAACGGGATAGTTTCACCTAAAGTAGGAAAGTCTGGTGGGCAGCTGAGTTGGGAGGAGTCCTGTCCCAACCCCCACATACAGCTACTTCCCCGCCCCCAGGCATCCATGGCTACCCAGGAGAATGCCCATATGCCTAGAGCATTGCCATCTTACTTATTTTTCCTCATTACATCCCTCCCTATGACTATACTGATTTTATATTTCTAATGAACAGAGATGGATCAACCCCAGTTTCATGACAACTATGCATTCTGAAGCAGAACTGAGCAGGTGAGGAGCAGATGTGGTGCCCTGTGACCCTGCTGTAATTCTGAATTTGAGACAACCTGAATTCTCTCTGGAGCATAGTAAACACCTGAAGCTTTGCATGGCAACACACCCACCCCCAAGGTGGTCCTGAGTCACAGGTCCAAAGATAGTATTGCAGAAAATCTAGTTCATTTACTGGCCTTGAATAATCACATTCATACATTTAATTATCTTCTATTAGACATGATCACTTTATTAGATCCCACACACAATTGGTTCATTCTGCCACCATTCTATTTCCACAAAGAATTAGAGGAATCTTTAAAATAGTAACAGGTAATGTGTATGTATCAGGCATTGTGCTAGGCCCTCTGAAGGCAGCAGTTAGTTTCAGCAAAAATCCTAGGAATTAGATGCTACTGTCGTATCCTCATTTCACAGATTAAGCTTGGGAGGCCCACTTAGCAACACACCTAAATCACAGAACTAATAAAATATGAATTTGGATTGAAAGGCTGTCTACTAGGGATATAAAGATAACCTTTCTGTTTTCCCTTTTAAGGCCCTCTACTTAAGGGGGCCACAGAATTCAAACCATCACCTTATTAGCTTCTGTGGGACTTAAGCTCATATAAATGTTGAACTGAATGACTCTGAAGAACGAAAGCTCAGCATTTCTTTCAGATTCATCCTTTGGTGTGGCATTGATAGCGCAGTTGACACCACATATTCTGGGATCAGCTGCAAGGTCCAAATTCCATTCCTGACCCTGGCCTTGAGCATTTCATTTATGTTCTCTGTGCCTCATCGAGATAAAAATGAAACCACAAACCTAAGATTATTTGTGAAAACTAGGTGAAATAAAGGCAAAGCACTTAGCACAGTGCCCGGCACATATTAAGTCCCTTACACCACGATATATCTTCCAGGCAGTAGGTGCTGACAGTAAGGTGGGAATCTACTATCATTTCTATTAAGAATGCACATCTGTCCTTATAGTATCAGGTAATGAAGTCAAGCAAGACAGATTAAACTTGAACGAAAGCTTCCTATCAGTTACCATGAGTTTAATAAATGGGGTAGAGGGATGCGGGAGTGGATGAGGGCAGAAGGGGTTTCCTCGTGCTGTCTGGCAGATCGCAAGATGTTGCCTTTAATGGCGCTACAAGACTCCAACCTCCCTAAGCTCTTAAATGCGATTAAGTGATTCCCTTGAGGTTATAATTCTGCTCCATGAAAATGCTGATACACTGTGGTTGCCTCTCCCTTGCCCCTCACTGTTCCAAAAGGTTAAGGACCCCACAAAAATGACAGCATCATTCTAAAAACACACAGCCTTTGATCCTCCTAGCCCTTTTAATTTTTACTGAATAACTTTGGTCAAAGAGAATAGTTACGAACTCTGCAGCATGGAGAAAGAGGATTCACAGGCCTCTCTAATGGCAATTAGAAAAGCACAAAACCTCTGTGGAATTGATTTGGAGTCTACACTGCAAAAAGGTAAAGATCAAAGAATGATGACAGAGTGTGAGAAGAGGTTTTTCTTCCACCATTGGAGTCGTTTGTGCCAGAATTATTTGCTATCGAAAGGACAAAGCAGAGTTTTCAGGACCCGGACTCTACTTTCAAGAAATGATATTTTCACACGAAATGATGCCTTCCCGGGTTTTAGAATCTAATGAGAAAAGGGCATAAAGGAGCAAGGCGAGGCCCAAAAATTAGTATCTCATAAATGAAAAATACTATTTTACAAATTTGATGAATGTTGATGCTTTAAATCTACAGAACAAATCCTGCAGGTTAAAAAGTCTAACATGACTCTTAGCTTTCATTATCTCCCAAAAATGGCTGAGCCCATCAAACTTTTCTCCTTAGAGTACCTGTCTTTAAACAAACCAACTCTTTTCCATGCCACATAAGCACACTTCCCATTTATCATTTTTGCTATTTATTTTCCATGCAAATCATGGCAAATTTCAGAATCATGAAGAGATTTGAGCTGTCTTAATACCAGCAATGTGATACATACATTCAACTTGCCATTCTTTTGAAAACCATGCTCCATATTTAAAAAAAAAAAATCCTGGCACCCTCAATGAAGCATTACACCACCTCGCACAGTCTTCTTTTATGCCCCTTACATGCAAAAAGGACTGATCAATGAAAACCAGAAAAATGGGCTAATCCATAAAAATCAAGAAGGAAATGACACAGTATCCAGGTAGTTCAGAATTTTGCAAAACCTCCTCCTAAATGTATTTTCGATATACAACTTTTCAAAAATACTCCAATCCAATTTTTCAGTTTGTTATTGAATATTGACATTCACAAGTATCCAAACAGTAATTGAATAGATATGTTTGGGTGCAAAGAGATTAATGTGGAATACACAGTGCTAAGGGATGATATACAAGCATCTAAGGGAATTTTCAGGTCCAGATGAACACTAAGATTTTGTAGATTACTTCATTTGCCCCATATTTTAGAATCGTCATGTTAACATCTTGCTTGATTTATGACTGGTTTCAGTTATTAACTTTGCTGTATTTGACAATTCACTTTTAATCAGAAAATCATTTGGGTTATGAACTCTAGCAATTTATCATCTTTGTCAAAAATACATGCATTCTCTTTTTTTTTCCCCTTTAACTACACTAGATAAAGCTATGCAATTTTCAGGAAATTTTAGATGCTTCTACACTTTATTTCAAGTTATTTAATAAGCCTCTTTATAAATTCCACTAACCTATAGAACAGTTTTTAATTATGTCTTTTTCTTCACTTAAGGTATTCTCCCTATTTTATAGGTAAATAATCTAAAAATACATGAATATCTATGAAAATAAACAACTTAATTTGTTAAGTAGCATTTACTCTGGAAAATGAGAAGAACTGTCTGCTCCATTTCTATCCCAATATTGGAATCTCCCGGCTTCCCTGGCTTCCCTGGCTGGTAGACACCCTCTGCATGAACACTGTAGTCACTGCAGGGTGGGGGATGGAAGGGGGTAGGGAAGAGGGGGAAAGCAGCCCAGGGTTGGGTGACCCCAGTAGACAGGAAGTCCTTCCTTAGACTGGGGTAAAATGTGCTTCCTGTGACTTCCAGCTTATTTCCCTTCAGAGAACGGTTCTCCAGATGTAGATTGATAGGCATGAGGCTCCATTCAAACCTCCTCTTGCTAGATCAGACTATTTGAACCTTTACATGACCAAGTGTAGTTATTTAAAAACCCTCTTTAGGGTTAGAGTCAATATCACAATATCAAAACATTACATATAGGGGCACTATAAATATAATAGTGCCCATCCTCTTAAGTTCCTTGAACTACTACTTGCAAAGGTGCTTTAGGGAGCTCTGAGGGAAAACTCAGTAATAATTCAGCTTCTTTTAAAAATTATCTCGGGGGCCTTCCCTGGTGGCTCAGTGGTTGAGCACTGGGCTGCGAAGCTGCCCGCAGCCTCTGCAGTGCCAGTTCGATCTCCGGCCACCTGCAAGGGTCCCACATGGTGCTCATACCTCTCCTGCCACCCGCTGCTCCCCTCAGCAGTGTATTTTGTCAGTCTACCTGTTCTGTTCCCCGCTCTGGTGAATTCTCTCACCCTCCCGCGCTTCGGACTGTATCCCGGTTCTTGTATAAATAAATAAATCTTTAAAAAAAATTATCTTCATGAATTAGTTTATTTAACATAGTTTAAGTAATACTGTGTGTGTGTTCACGTGCACATGCACACACACTCTCTCTCTTTCCCTCTTTCTGTCAAAGAGGGTGTGACAAATAGAACCTCTGTTAGAAAGTGACCACTATCATATGTGAAAGATGAACTATTGTGTGAAATTTCCTTTGTCTGACCCTGACTCATAAGTGGTGGTTAAGTCCCAGCTAATGGGAAGCCCATACTTGTATCAAGAAATGGCCAGAAATTGGCCCTTCCGTGCTTCATTCTTCCTCTGTTAGCTGTGAAGTCAGGCTAGATCAAACTCAAGTCCCCACGTCTTAAGGGTTGTATTGCCTGAGCCAGTCACTTAATATTTTAGAGCTTACTGAGGCCAATGGGGACCTGGAAGTCTCCACCTAGAGATTTTTGTGATGATTAACAGCAATTAACATGGTATTGACAGAAAAAAAAATTGAAAGGAGTTATGATGAGGACAGTGACTAGTATCTCTTTCACTTACACTACCAGCAGGTCAGCACAAAGCACAAGCCACATGTCCAGTGGCTGAGCTCAAGCCCAAACTTGACCACAGATCCCTTGTTTTGACAAGTTTCTTCATCTCACTGTACTTTAGATTTTTCATTTGCAATTTGGAAATAATAATACTACCCATGTCATAGACTATTTGGAAATGAATTAGCTAATATGAGCAGAAAAGCTCATGCAAGTGGGCCTCCCCTGGTGTCGCAGGTGGTTGAGCGCCATGCTGGGAAGCTGTCTGCAACCTCTGCAGTGCCGGTTCAATCCCAGCCGGCCAGCGAGGGTCCCACATGGCGCTGCAGACCTCTCCTGTCGTGCCCGCTGCTCCCCTTAGCAGTGTGTTTTGTCAGTCTGCCTGTTCTGTTCCCCGCTCTGTCTCTGGTGAATCCTCTTATCCTCCCACGCATCTGGCCTGTACCCTGGTTCTTGTATAAATAAATAAATAAAATCTTAAAAATAAAGACAGAAAAGAAAAGCTCATGTAAGTGCTTACAGAATATTAGTAAATCATTAACAACATGATACCGTATATGCTATCCTCTCCAAAGCTAGGCTTTTTGAAAAGCAAAGCAAAATATGTTCATTTCTTCCTTTGCTTCTTCCAGGACAAGGATAAGCTCCAGGGAACAAAGACGAAAACCACACCTGGCTTGGCTTATTACTTTCCTCTCTGAAGCTGGGGTGGGGGATTATGTTTCACTAACGGGGTACAAAACTTTAATACACAAATGCTTCACTTTGGAAAACACTAAGATATATTGGCAGCTGCAGTCTCACCAAAAATAAAAATCCTACACATACACTTATACACACAAACATACAACAAATACTCAAAGGCAAGAACTAAAATATATCCCCACTCAAGCTTTGAAACAGTAAAACATCCATTCTCAAAGGGGGTGATTTTTTGGTAGTTGATTCTGAAATATTAATGAGTCCATGGAGACTTGTTAAAAATATAAGAATTTGAGATGTAAATATCCAAACCATTTAATATTTGCACACCTCTATTAAATATCCATTTAATATCTGCAGTGCAATTCATTATTGTAGATGCTCTGTATTCTGTGATTAGGTATTATAACATACACGTATGCACAGACATAATATAGGTATTTTAGAGAGTTTTACATTATGAAAGACATAAATGTAACCAGCTTGGAAAAGAACTCACAAATGATTACCCTTGGTGGTGTTGGGGGAGGAGGGGTAATAAGCACTCCTATTACTGCTTGAATAAATTGTGTGAATTGCAGGGACAGGTACCATTTCATTGCTAACAGTCAATGTAAGTTAAATCTTTTGGCCAATGGATGCTTGAATAAGACACAAGTTCAAGCTCAAGTCTCATATATACCTTCTCAAATGCCATCTGACTCCCTGTCTTTGAGAGGAGGGAGCCTGCCCCAGCCACATACCCAACCCTGTGCATCTGGGCCTTTGACACAATAGCTAGTGCCATAGCTAGTGCCATAGCTGGGTTGAGCCATAAGGTCCTCTCACCGGGAAACAGACACATACTGTGATCTGGAAAATCCTCAAAGCGGTAGCTCTGAGCAGAAGATTAATGAAGAAAGCTAATAAAAACCCTATTTGCTCTCTATTTTTGTCAGCCTTCTGTGCCTCGTATCACTTATTTTTATTCTGGTATCATATTTTTAACAACTTTTCATTTTTATTTTTAATAATAATAGTGGCAGGGATTATATGCTTTTAGCTTTTGCAAGGCATAGGCCCTTATTTTTGTGACAGCACAACATTTATACGAACACCTTTAATTTCTTAATCAGGGACAACTGGGTTTGAATCCACACTAAGCCACTAGGCAATTCAGGTAACTTTTACTAGTCTCATCTTTAAAGTAAATGTGGTAGCTAATTACCACAATGCTAAGATAGTGACTGATAACTGTGCCCATTGTGATAAAGTGGATTGTGTCTTCTAAATGTATGACTCATTTAGTTTTCAAAACACACCTATAAGTTTGTAGCATTACTATCCTCATATTTTATAGGTGAAGAAATAGTCTCAGAAAAATAAGAAAATTGTGGCTAGCAAATGAACCTGAATCCAAGTCTGATTCTATAATCTGTGCATCTAATTCTGCAATTTGTGCTCTTATCTACGACATTATGCCGCTGTGAATTAAAGAAAAAGGATAAGCAAGTTTCCTGTGGTTTTCCAAAGGAAGGTAGTATTTGATTACTGGCACAATCTGAAAAGAAGAAAAGTAATGAAGTGTATCTAACATCAGAATCCCACAGAGCACAGGACCAACAACTCTAAGTTTCTTAAGCTTTTACTGCTGACTTTCATACCCCATTCTCTATTTCAGTCCCATCTGCCTGGGACAGTGTACTGGGCCAGAAGTTTGGGCCTTTCTGGTGAAACAAGGATCTGTTCTGTCCTCTGGTGTTTCTAACATATCATAGAACGCCTGGGCCACCATATTTATTAAGTGGAAAAATAAATGTTTAAGGACTCACATGATTCTTTCAAAATCTCTCTCTCCATACACACACACACACACAGACACACACACAGACACACACACACACATTTACTTCTCACCACCATCCCAATTTTTATCCCACTTACATTTCACAGATGAGAAAACTGAGACACAGAAAAGCTGAATCCTTGCTCAAGCTCACACAGTACATTTCAGAGTCATGGTTTTAATTCAAACATAAATAATATACTATATAATGTTTTATAATAAATAAAAATAAAATTTATTTTAAGGCAACTGAATTTGTTTCAAATATTCTGTTAGATATCTTAAGAAACCATGGCCTATCAATCTTCACGACTGAAGAGTATTCTGAACACTTATTAGGGTAACAGAAGGTTTCAATAACACAAAAGGTAAAGGTGGCGAGAAAACCTTATAACTATCTTAGGAAGTAGATATCAAAGCTGTATGTTTAATCATATAAATAAAATTTATGACTATTTTTCAAGGTTACCAAAAATTGGGATGGTGGTGAGAAGTAAATGTGTGTGTGTGTGTGTCTGTGTGTGTGTGTCTGTGTGTGTGTGTGTATGGAGAGAGAGATTTTGAAAGAATCATGTGAGTCCTTAAAACATGAAAAACACAAAACATTTGGGAAGAGAACAAAATAATGTATTTGTGAAACTTCAGTAAAGGCCTGAAGCTATTAATTCAGAAAATGAAGGTACCAAAGAAGAATTTGATTTATAATAGCTTCTAAATTAGCTAATAAATCAGATTCTGACTGCTGTTATTCTAAATACAGTCAAAGTCACCCACAAGAGCTTAACAGATAGAAGTGCTGTCATGGGGTATATGTGAATGACTACATGGGATCCTAGCTGTCTCTGGAAACCTTCCCTTATAAGGAAGATGATAATGGAAAGAATTATAATTCCTGCAGCCACTGAAATTATCCTTAAGAGGATATCCTGAGAAATTGTGTTGGGAAATAATAATAAAGTTTTAATGTATGTACTTTTTCCCTTATCTTAAATTCTTTATAAGTACACTACTGGCTACAGATGAGAGAATGATCAGTTCCATTTTATGAAAATGACCAAATTAAAACAGATCAAGTCATCCCCATTAGTGAAACCATGCAGTTAAGACAAATCCAGACTCCTCATTTTTGTCTGTAATGTTGTGACTGATTTGTTTCTGGCTAATGTTCTAGCTTCAACTCTGGACTGTCCCCTACCATCATGCTTCAACCACACAGATTTTTTTCAGTTTCTATAATTCTTGTCACAGGAAATTTACACATGGTGCCCCTCTTAATGTACTTTCGTCTGGTTCTTCACAAGATCAGCTACTTCTCAAGTTCCAGTTCTCAGCTTAAGTGTAATCCCCTTAAAGTCCTTTCTTGATTTTTCTAACCTTCTCTTATCACCCATTGCATTTCTGGGTTTGAATTCTTTTTATACATTGTCAGAATTTATAATAAGGTAAATGGTTGCTTTATTTGTTTTTGGTCTTCATCTCCTACTTCAAGGTAATTTCTATTAAGGCAATTAGAGCTATATCCCAAAGTCCTATAATGTCTAAGCATAATGGATATGCAATCAAAATTTAGTGACTGTAGGGTGAATAAATGAAGAAATGACCTGGGATTATTTGTTATTTCTTTTCCTTCAAGCCATGTAAAGTTATCTCTTGATGCCTCATGCTTATCTGTGAGCTGGTTTAAACACATTGCTTTTTCAGTGCCATTTGTTTTCCTGAACTCTTAACTCCCATGGCATTGAAAAATCTAAGAATGACTTATTTGGATATCAAAAAATAAAAGGAGGACATTTTCAGTCTCTTTTCTGCTAGCTGAGACTAAACTCTAAACACAGAGTGGGATTTGGAAAAGAAAAGCAGAAGAAAAGGGGGAAGTAAGGATAGGAATACTTAAATCTGAAAATAATTCATGCCAAGAATTCAAACATTTATCACTTGTGAATCTGGCTCATTTTCAAACATCTCCCAGGATGTCAATTTCTGAAAGTCTTAATGTCAGAATATACCTTTTTGAAAAGAATTCCCTATTTAACATCAAAGCAAATCTCCTTTTGAAAGGAATGGGAACACTGACCTACAAATCAGCAGTAATTACTAGACTCACAATAGTAATTAAATCAAAACTGATGTTCATGCCTCACCCAGTGATTTAACCAGCAGATTCTGATTTGTGACCCCAAATGACGCTAAAGTAAGGGTGAGGAAGGTGCTCATCTTTAACCTTGTTTTTAAAGATGAGCAAACAGAATCAGAAAATGGAGATAACTTGTCCTAGACCTTAAGTCTAAATCACTTTTTTCATCACTTCCCATGGTCTCTTCATTTCACAGTTAATTCTTGGAGTGAACCACATGCTGAGCAACCTTTCAACATATAATCTTAGAACAAAATATTGGCATATTCCGGAGCATGAGTAAATCTCAAAAAAAAAAAAAAAAATATATGAGACTGTAGAGAAAACAAAACAACAGTGGTAGAGATAAGATCAATGGTTGCCAGGGACTATTTGGCAAGTGGCACTGCCTGCAAAGGAACATGAGGAACTTTTTAGGCTGATGAAATTTTCTGTATCATGAAAGTAGTAACTGTTACTGAGTGGTATATAATTGCTGGAGTTTATCAAACTATATATTGCATGTATTTCATATTCTTAGAAATTATTTTTTAAGATTTATTTATGTATACAAGAGCTGGGGTACAGGCCAGAGGTGTGGGGGGTGAGAGGATTCACCAGAGACAGAGTAGGGAGCAGAACAGCAGATCAGTGGGTGAGACAGGAGAGGTCTGCTGCACCATGTGGTCACCTCCCTGTCTGGGATCGAACTCGTGCTGTAGTGGTTGCAGATAGTGTCATTATGCTGAGATTTATGGAAGGCCCCAGAAATTACAATATTAAATGGCTATAGAGTCTTCAACTGTGTTATTTTATTCCCTGCAAGTCAGTGTCCATTTCTATTTTTACAATGATATCATGAAGATATTTGATCATACATTGTTGTGTATATCTGTATCGCCTTAAGATACAACTTAGGATGAAAAATAATTGGTTATAATTATGATGAGTTTTTTCAAGCTCTTGGCAGATATTTCCAAATTGTCATCAAGAAATGTGCCATTTTATAACCCCTTAGCTATATGTACAAATGTCCCTATTGCTATATCATTGACAAAACTAAGCCTATAATTAAATCAATTTTTAAGGTGATCACAGGAAAGGAAACATACTGTGCACTTACTTGGTAAATTAGAAAGTTCCATTTTTCCTGTGACTAAATTTTCCTTGCCAATACTTAAGCAATTGCAATGCCCTATCTTTTTATTATAGCCCATTCAAATGGTGTGATGAAAATTCTTAAACAGCACCGGTTAATACAGGGATCTTCTGTTCCATGATATAATCTACAATCTATTCTAAGTGGACACTGTTGCTTCATATTCTCAATATTATCTCAATATTATTAAGGGATTTTTTTCTTTTCATACAAAACCCTATCCCCATAGAGTCAAGAATCCCAGTGCCTGGAAATCTCTGTCCCTCAGCCTCTGATGGATACATCCGTGCAGCCGTCCGTGCAGCTGTGCTCCCCCCATGGAATTGACTGGCAGAGGCAATGAATGATGTGAATGTGTTATTTCACTGGCCAGTTACAAAAAAAATGTAATATAGATTTCTAAGTTTGCCAGAATCTAAGCCACTAGAGACTCTGAAGATCAGAGCAGTACCTTGAACTAAGCACTCTGGATTGCTAGCCAGAAAACAGAGAACTCTTTCTAGAGCTGTCACCTGGCACCAACCACAAGGGGAAAAATCCCACTTGAAAATTGACTAGACCCTTCATGAAAAGAAAGATAGGTTAGAGTAAATAGACTAAAAATAAAGTGCAATAAAAGGAACTCTGCATAAATCCAAACTTACAGAAGATATCTAAATCCCAAAATCTGGAATCATGAATCATGACAATTTTCAGCATCCTTGAATGTTGTTAATGACTGCTTAAGCATTCACCTGCAAGCCAAAACTTATTTTTGACTGATAAGGTCATCTTCTGCTGTCATCCTGTCCATGCACTGGACAGCAAATTCTCAGTCACCCTTTAGTAGCCTAGTTCCCTCTTTACACAAGCTCCTGCCATCTGTCACCCCAGGTTCTGATGGGGTGGAGGGGCAGAGGGTGA
>NW_023605010.1:0-29391 GCF_014898055.3 Talpa occidentalis
CCTCCGCCCGGTGGGCACCTCCCCAGGAATGGCCAGAGGTAGATGGATCCCCGGGGCAGTTGGAACAGGCCCTGTATGAAATAGAAGAGACCCTGGATAGATACAGTGCCCACGAGGTGGCAGGAGCTATGGGATGACCATATCTTCTTTCTCACAGCTCTGCGAGAGTCCAGGCAGAAAGAGCAATCTAGACTCTAACAAGTACATGATGAGATGCGAGAAGAGATGCGGATACTGCAACAACATTTGAGGATTCTGGAGGAAGAAGTTCGGAGAAACCGACCCACCCCTCCGGAGATGCCAGACTCCATCTCAGAAAGGAAGGAGAGGGAGGCTGGCCCTTTGCCCGAATCGCAGCCGGTGGTGGCGAACCAACCTGTGACTCCAGAGATGCCTGACCCCTCTTCAGGAAAAAGAAGAGAGGCTGGCCCTTTGCCTGAGTCTCAACCGGCGATGGCAAACCAACCTGCAACCCCGGAGATGCCAGACTCCTCTGGAGAGGAGGAGGAGGCGGCTGGCCCATGCTCCGGGCCCACCCGGTGGTGACTCAGAAAATGAAGCGGCAGTGACCCATGGCCCCAGGGGGTCAGGCTGCGGGACCACCACAAATTTACTACCTGGCAGAACTGGTGGACACCCAGGCAGAACTGGTGGACTTGGGCAAATAGTTCCGCCAGAAACCTGGGGAACCCTTGGCAGCCTGGCCGCTACGTTTAGGGGGACCTGGGGGTGGATGGGTTATTTGCACGGCTCAAGAGATGGAGAGACTGGCCTCCATGACTTTACACCATCCTTGCGACAGAGGCTGCAGAACAGCCGGGGGTATGGCCAGGGCGACCACACCCTCCTGGAGTGGATAATGGCTGCCATACAGACAGTATGGGCTGATGCAGGAGACGTGCCGGAGACAGTAAGAGGATGGCAGACGTACGCCGAGCTGGTACAGGTACTTCGGGAATTGGGGTTGCGGCAGGCCGTGTTTAATGTGAATTCCCGTGGTCCTGATGACGAGCGTTTCACAGCAGGCATGAGACACTTGGTATTAAAGAGTGCCCCTCATCTACATTTGGATCCCTCATGGCAGTTCTAGCACCCTATGTGGGACGTCAGATACATGACGTCACCACAATGATAGCCAGCTTGGGCGAAGTTGAGAGCCGGCGCTCTCAGAAAGGAATATAGGTAATTTTTGAAAGGTCAAAAGGAATGCCAAGGAGGGCAAGGAAGCCTCTTGGCATCACAGATCCTATAAAAGTCACCCGCAACCAAATGTGGATGGATTTAGTGAGAGCAGGTGTAGATGGCACTAAAATAGACGCGCAGCCCAATGCATATTTATTGGAATTATGGCAGCAGCTGCGAGAAGACCAGAGGTTCACACCCATGAGAAGGGCTGCTGCTCAGGGGGAGCCTGGAAGCTCCAGGCCTCAAGCGCGCACCCTGCTCCTGGAAGACCACTTGCTGCCAGCCCCGTCCTCGGGTGATGGCCTGATATCCTTTGAATAGGGTGAGGGCCAAGGAACCTGTCCACAGGGGACGGGCGGGGACCGGAGGCCACATGTGGAGCTTGCCATCCACTGGTCCCCGACTAACGTACAAAGGGTTTTAGCTCTCGTAGACACAGGAGCAGAATGTACTCTGCTCTATGGAAATCCAGAAAGATTTCATGGGTCTACTTGTTATATTGATGGCTATGGAGGCCAGAGCGTCAAGGTGACAGCAGTAAGACTATCTCTGGGGATTGGGCGATTACCCCCGAAAGAGTATAAAGTGTATGTATCGCCCATCCCGGAGGATATCCTGGGGTGGATGTACTACGTGGCTTATGGCTAGAAACCACAGTGGGAGAGTTTCACCTTAGAGTGCGAGTGGTAAAGGCAGTGGTGGGAGGACACGCTAAGCGTCCGCCCCTACAACTGCCAGTCCCTAGGCGAGTGACTAAAACCAAGCAAAATCGGTTGCCCGGAGGCTACAAAGAAATTGCAGGCACAATATCAGAACTGGAGAAAGTGGGCATTGTGCGTACTGCCCACAGCCCCTACAATTTGCTGGTGTGGCCGGTGAAGAAGCCCGATGACTCTTGGCGAATGACAGTAGATTATCGTGAGTTGAATATGGTAGTTCCCCCCTTGCATGCTGCAGTGCCTTCAGTGGCAGATTTGATGGATCATCTGAGCCAGAGCTGGGAATGTATCATTTTGTAGACGATCTGGCAAATGCTTTTTTCAGTAGATACAGCCCCAGGAAGTCAAGACCAGTTCGCCTTCACCTGGGAAGGCAGGCAGTGGACATTCACTGTGCTGCCACAGGGATACCTGCACAGCCCGACTCTGTGTCACAGGCTGGTGGCAGCAGATTTGGCCCGGTGGGAAAGGCCATCTTCAGTGCGTTTATACCATTATATTGATGATATTTTATTGACAAGTGACTCTCTTGCAGATTTGGAAAAGGCAGTACCTTTCTTATTAACACACCTGAAAACATGCGGCTGGGCAATCAACGAAAGCAAACTGCAGGGGTCTGGACTGTCAGTTAAGTTCCTGGGAGTCGTTTGGTCGGGTAAGACAAAGGTTATCCCTGAAGCTGTGATAGATAAAGTGCAAGCTTACCCCACTCCAACCACAGTGAAGCAACTGCAAGCCTTTCTGGGTCTGCTGGGTTACTGGAGGGCATTTATACCTCACATGGCCCAGCTCCTATGACCATTGTATATGTTAATATGTAAGGGATCCAGGTGTGACTGGTCAGCTGAGGCAGACACTGCATTTGCCATGGCCAAACGAACTATAAAGACTGCTCAGGCCTTGCAGGTTTTTGACCCATCCCGACCCTGTGAGCTCGATGTGCATGTTACTCAGGAAGGGTTCGGGTGGGGACTATGGCAGAAATCAGAGAGGCTACGACAGCCTATTGGGTTCTGGTCCCAACTCTGGAAGGGGGCTGAGGTTAGGTATTCCTTAATTGAGAAACAGTTAGCTGTGGTATATGCAGCCTAACTAGCCACAGAAAGTGTAACTGCCACAGCCCCTGTCTCTGTGAGAACCACTTACCCAATAGCTGGATGGGAACGGGACTGGACAACAAAGCCCCATAGTGGTACTGCTCAAACACCCACTTTGGCGAAGTGGGGTCCATACTTAGAGCAGCGCTGTACCCTGTCAACTAGCCCCTTAAGGGTGGAGTTGCAGGAGGTTCTTGGTCCTGTGACATATGTTAGTATGGAACCAACTTCAGAAGCCTGTAGAAGCCGAACCTGAAGCTAGTCCCTACAAGGAGGGTCGAGCACCAATTCCAGCAGAGGCCTGGTATACAGATGGCTCCAGCCGGGCCAGCCAGCCCTCTTGGACAGCGGTGGCTGTACACCCAGAAACAGACACTATTTGGTTTGAAACTGGGACAGGACAGAGCAGCCAATGGGCTGAACTGCGAGCAGTATGGATGGTGGTGGCCCATGAGCCTTCCCCTCTAGTAATCTGTACTGACAGTTGGCTGTGTACAGGGGTCTGACGGTGGATTTCCACGTGGAATCTAAATGACTGGACAGTTATGCATCGGCCATTGTGGGGCCAGGCCCTATGGAAAGATCTATGGGACCTGGGGCATCAGAAGCAGGTGACTTTTATCATGTCACAGGACATGCCCCATTAGCCTCACCAGGCAACGATGAGGCAGATACCCTAGCCCGGGTCCGATAGCTTGAAACCGCTCCAGGGCGGGATGTTGCGCAGTGGCTACACAGATGCTTGCTCCACGCAGGGCAGAAGACAATGTGGGCCACTGTGCATGCCTGGGGTCTACCTGTAACTTTAAAAGAAATTCATACTGTTTGTGAACAATGAGTAGTGTGTTCCAGGACTTACCCCCAAGACCTTTTGCATTACAGGCCAGGTGTTGCAGGGGCAGGTACTCCTGTCACCCTGGAAGATTGACATCATTGGACCACTACCTTGCTCCTATGGACAACAATATGCGGTCACCTGTGGACACTGCCACCGGGTTATTGGCAGCTTACCCTGCTCCACATGCGGACCAAAAGGCAGTTTTGGCAGCACTGGCACACCTATGTGCTGCATATGGACGTCTGCTGGTAGTGGAGAGCGACCAAGGGACTCATTTTACAGGAGCCCGGGTGCAGCAGTGGGCCAAGAACATGGGTGTTGAATGGAAGTTTCACACTCCCTATAATCCCAAAGCTGCAGGGATCATAGAGAGGTATAATGGCCTGCTGAAGCAAGGACTAAGAGTCACCGCGGAGCCGATGTCTATGGGAGGTGTTGCTGACATTAAATGAGAGGAGCAGGAGAGGTGGCCTGGCTCCAGTGGAGGCATTGCTGCATCGTGCTGCTGCTCCCATCCAATTACAAATAAAGACTTCAGACATCTTATTAAAACCTGGACTTGGACAGCAGGGCAACATCCTATTGCCAGCCCCAACTGGAGTGGACCCAGGGCAGACTCTGGACTGGGAATGGCCCTGGACAGTGAAGGCTCCCCACATGCACTGGGTGGCTCTGATAGCCCCTTGGGGTTGTGGCCTGGAGGCCGATTTACAGATAATGCCATGGGTGACAGCGCAGTGGCCGCCACGGGTGCATGTTACCCAGCCTGGGGTGGCAGATCAGCGGGCAATCCTCAAGGGGACATTTTTAATAACTCTGTGGCCCATTATGAGCTCTCCACTCCTGCTGCATGTAGAACCCACTGATGCCTCTTCACTGGCAAAGCGAGTGTGGTACTCACGACCTGGAAGGCCACTGATGCCAGCGACAATATTGTCCTCAGATGCCAAATTAGCATGTGTATTGCCAGATGGGAGGGATCTCCCATTGCTGGTACCAATAACTTCTCCGTTTTTCCACCCCTAGGAAAATTGAATTTAGTCATTTTGTTATGTATTTCATTTGCTTTTGTGGGCCATGGCTACATTGTTTATGTTTGCTAAGAAAAGTGTATATATGTAGATTGTATGGCAGAAAATCCTGAGGGGGTGGACTGTAGGGTAAGGTAGAAGGTATCAGGCTTTTCTGTCCTCCTGCCATTAGGATGGATGTCGGAACCCTGCGGTCCTGAGTGCATGCCTGATGGCGGGCACCTGGAGTAGGGTGTGGGCATGCGTAGGTGGGTACACCTGAGCTAAGAGACTGGTTTTAAGGGTGGTGCAGCAGAGTGCGGTGTGGTGGTGGTGAGGTGTCGAGGGTGTTGAAGAGCAGTGGAGTGTACAGAGGAGTACAGCGCCTACAAACAACGGCGAAGAGCATGTGGCTGCTAGAACCGTTCATAAACCTACCCGGAATGGGTTGCTTTACATAGATACAGTGGAATATCCCTCAGCAATCTAAAAAGACAAACCCATGTGTAAAGGCAGGAATGGACACAGTGCAGGTTTTCTATGATCCAGTAGACCAAGTATAGGAGGAGTCAGAGCCCTCGGTGGCTTTTTGCAGGCTTTTATTGGGGTTTACCCAGTACACAGCAGGCAGGGGCGCTGGGGGGCTGGGAGGCTGGCCCAGCAAGTCTTCACTCTATCTGGGCTCTCCGGCATTATCTCTCTATCTGGGCTTCTCTCTCAGCTTCTCTTTCGGCTTCTACTGGCGTCCCCGTGACAGCGCCCTTAAAAGGACAGTCTTAGCCCAGGTGAATCCCATCTACCTATGCCCACACCCTATTCCAGGTGCCCGCCATCAGGCACGCACTCAGGACCGCAAGGATCCATCATCTATCCTGATGGCAGGAGGGCAGAAAAGCCTGACATTTTCCTTGCCACTTGCAGCAACATGGGTGGAGCTGGAAGGATTTATACTAAGTGAGGTATACCAAAAGGAGAATGGTAAATACCAATCTCACCTTTATGTATAATACAGAGGAAGCAAACAAAGGGTCAAAGACAAACTTTAAAATCAACACTTGAAAGCTGACCATAGATCTGAGGCATCAAGGAGTGGAGAGGCATGGGAAGGGGAGACAGGGCAGGGTTAAAAGGGGAGTAGGGGTGTAGGGTAAGTAAATGATAACCAGGCTTTTCTGCCCTTCCACCATCAGGATAGATGATGGATCCTTGAGGTCCTGAATGCACGCCTGATGCTGGGCATCTGGCGTGGGGTGTGGGCATGCGTAAGTGAGTACACCTGGGCTGAGAGACTGGGCTTATAAGGGTGGCGTCATGGCGACGCCAGCAGAAGAACGAACAGGAGAGCAGCAGAGAACAAGACCACCAAAGAATGCCGGAGAGCCCAGATAGAGTGAAGACTTGCTGGGGGCTGGGAGGCCTGCCAGCCTCCTGGCTGCCCAGCACCCCTGCCTGCTATTTACCTGGTAAATCCTAATAAAAGCCTGAAAAGCCACTGAGGGCTTCAGGACTCTCTCCTTCAACCGTCTGCTCAGATCATAGAGAACTTGCACCAATGTCTTCCTGCCCCTTACAAGGGGGAAAACACAATAGACTATGCTGTAGTGTGTTTTGTTGACCACAGTAACCACACCTGAAGGGAGAAATCCTGCACTGTCAAAATAGTAACAATACTGTAAAATGAACTTCATTCAAATTAAAAATAAATGAAGTGTTTTAAAAAGTCATTATTAAAACTACTTCTTTAGTGCTATACTTTTTAAAGTTTTTCCTGAAAACCAAATTAACTTGTTTTTAACATGACTTTTGATAACTTTTTTTTTAAAGATTTATTTATTTATACAAGCACTGGGTACAGTCAGAAGCACGGGAGGGTGGGAGAATTCACCAGAGCCAGAGCTGGGAACAGATGTAGGGTAAAGAAAATATCAGGCTTTTCTGCCCTCCCGCCATCAGGATAGATGATGGATCCTTGTCCTGAATGCATGCCTGATGGCGGGCACCTAGAATAGGGTGTGGGCATAGGTAGATGGGATTCAGCTGAGCTAAGACTGTGCTTTTAAGGGGGGCGTCATGGGGACGCCAGCAGCAGCAGTAGAAAGCCGAAGCAGAAGCCGATAAGAGAAGCCGAGGAAGCAGCAGAACGAACTCCAGAGAGCCCAGATAGAGTGCGAAACTTGCTGGGCCTCCCAGCCCCCAGCCAGCACCCCTGCCTGCCATATGCCTGGTGAACCCCAAATAAAAAAAACCTGCCAAAACTACTGAGGACTCTGACTCCTCCTTTACCCGGTCTGCATGGGATCAGAAAACCTGCACCGTGTCCAGTCCGGCCTTTACAGCAGAACAGGCAGACTGAAGAGGTACACTGCTGAGGGGAACAGCGGGCGCAGCAGGAGAGGTCTGTGTGCCATGTGGGACCCTCACCGGCCAGCTGGGGATCCAACCGGCGCTGCAGAGGCTGCAGGCAGCTTCGCGGCCCAGCGCTCAACTGCTGTGCCACCAGGGAGGCCCTGTCTTGATAACTTTTATCTGCTTACCCTAAAGCAATGAATGCCTTATCATTTTTGTGTGAAAACAAAATTTAAACGAACAATATTTCTAAATATTGTCACTCTGCAAGAGAGCAGCATAAAATATGATTCTCAACATTGATTTCATATTAAAATGTCCGGGGAGTTCTCAAAACTATTAATTCCCTAGCTCTACCTTCCCACTCTTTACTCCTTCCAGGTCTTCCATGCCCCAGGAATTCTGACTTAGTTGGTTCTGGATGAAGTTCATTGTCACAATTTTTGCTAAGCGCTTCCATGACTCTGTTGTGCTGGTGTTGAGGAAAAGCAACTGGACTGGATTGTTTTGTCACCAACTGTGAGACTTGGGTTGATATACCTCACCTATCTGAACTCAGTTTGCTTGTATGAAAAATAGGGAATTGAGTATCAAGGCTTCAATGAATTTCCCTACGCTATCATTCTTTAAAGCAATCATTATGAAAACTAAAGGATTACTTTGCTCAGTGAGTGGTTAGAGGATCAAAAAAAAAAAAAAAGTCTAGTTTCACAAAGTTTTCTACTTGGGTTTGAGATAATCTATAGCAACTAAAAGACCTAGTGTAATTTCAACACAGTGGTCTATCCCTGTTGCAGACTGCTGGATTGTTTAGGCACCAACATTGATTTATATTGTGACACTGACATACTTGACTTCTCTCCTTCAGTTCAATGAGTTAAGCACCAAGTATTTGCCATTGAAAGTATGTGCTCCAAAATGAGTAGAGATATACGCCACCTGTCACTAGTAGAAAATTTTGCAAAATGCTGACTGTACAAAGAATTTCAAGTGGTTCTATCCACAAAGATAGAAGATTTCTCCCTTTTAATTCTGTTTTATTTCTCCTAGTTAACAAAATTCTGTTTAGTGCTTAGAAATCCTTACTATATCATACCTGCTAAAATGTTTTAAGAATAGATGATTAATTTCTGTCTCATAGACTCAGAGAGAACAGTACTTAGCTAATATTTAATAGTAATATTTTATTTTCACTCTTAGAGATATGTTTTATATGAAGTTGGTTTCTATTTAGTTAGAGATATAAAGCTTCCTTTAAAATATGCATATCATAAAGAAGTTATCAAATATTGATTCATATACAATTATTGAGAAAACATTTATTTGGAAAAGGTACATAATAGTCAGACGTCACAGAGCCAGTGGACTGAATAATCATGAAACATTATTTAAAGGGAGGAAAAATGGAAAATTACCAAGTTACTATTTTAAATATTTTGTCACTAAGTCATCATATCATTGGATGTGATAATGTCTTCTTTCAATTGAATAATCAATAGATATTGATGAGCCAAGTCTTACTATTCTATTACTAACTGCTTTAATTGTAAATTCAACACCCAACCCAAGCAAAAGTCAGAGAAGTTTTTAAAAGGCTAAAAATAGATGTGATTATAGGAAACACTTCACAGATAAGTAGAAAGAAAAAACATAGAGAAGGATGTAATATACAAGCAGTAGCAAAGAGAGATGGAATGACTCTACTAATATCAGAAAAAGTAGGCTTTAATACCAGATACAAGTGTTGGCATTGGTATGGAGGTAATGGAACCTTCCTAAATTGTTAGTGGGAATGAAGACTGACCCATCCCTTATGGAAAAAAAAGAATAGAGGTTTTTGAAAATATTAAAAATAGATAAAGCCATATGATCCAGTAATTTTCCTTCTAGGTCTCTATCCAAGGACATAAAAACACTAATTCGAAGGAGGTATACACATCTCTGTCCATCGCAGCATTATTTACAATAACCAGAAAAGCAACCTAAGTGCCAAAGACAAATGAGTGGATTAAGAAGATGTATAAATACATAATGTGATACTACTCATTTTTAAAAAGGTGAAATCTTGCCATTTGCAACACCATGAATGAAACTGAAAGATATTATGCTAAGCATATGAGTCAGATGGACACAGCAAAAAACTCAGTTATTTCTCTCATATGTAGAAAAATATAGAGAAACCAAACAAGAGAGCAGGCAAAACTAACTAAAATAAATCTTAGAAATCTGACTGTAGAATTGATTCTATACCCCTAAATTATATATAGTAGTTTAAACTAGCTTCCATCTATAAAATAAAATATATTTGATAAAAAGTCAAAAGCTCTTCTCTCATTATAGATAGGGAAAATGAGAATATGGAAGGTTGATTGAGAACCATTCACTCAGTTAACCTCACAAGATGCAATACTCATTGAATTATTATGGATAACACTTATTAATGGAAGGCACAATGTTATAGTACTCATGAGAAAGAACTACCTTTAACAGTCTAGAAAATCACAGATGATTCAGGAAACAAGATCCTACGTTAAACTATGGTCTTCTAATATAACAACCTAGAAATGGTCACTGAGTATCATTTTTGGTGTAGTTGTTTGTGGCTCTTTAATTTTATCTCAAGGGAAAACACTTCACATTTGACATGGCCATTTGAAGTTAATTACAACTGGTTTATGTCAAGGACAGGCTATTGTATGATGTGGTAACAAACAATCCCCAGACCTCAGTGATTTTAAACAAATGAGGTTTATACCTCACTCACAAGAATTCTTGTGTACTGTTGGTGGGAATGTAGACCCATTCCTTATGGAAATCATATGGAGATTTCTCAAAATATTAAAAATAGTTGTCATTGAGACCAAGAGTGACATTTTTTCATGATAATAGTGTGATCTCTGAGGACCTCTATTAGCACCTATATTAAAGGAGATTTTTCTGAGTAGTTATGTATTGCTATGCCTATGTAGTTATTTGTAACATTTATTTTCCAAAGATGTCTATTATTTTCATTCATAATAATGAAGAGCGATATTAGGTAAGGTCCTGGTACTTTGGCATAAGGAATTGCCAGTATCTAGGCACAATATCTTACTTTCTTATAGTCCAGGAGGCTCATAGAAGACAATCTGGGCTTCGTTTGTACTGAGAGACAAGATAAGCTGAACTAGAGAGAGCCCCACTGGCACTCCTGAAAGAATAGTCCCCATAAATCAGGAGTAAGTTTTATATGATAGACATGATTCAGCCAGTAGTGCAGAAAAATTGCCACAGAGTGGAAGTGAAGGTGGAAAAGCTGAGAGGTGAGTGAATTGTCTGAAGGGCTGAAAAGATAGCGTGGCAATTTTATGAGACTGCTCATAGTTAATGACTGCTTAAATTTCTCCTCTAGGATGCCCCTCTTCCCCTTAAGATAAGTGAAGAGTGTGGTGTTTTCAAGTTAATCGGTGGGAAAGAGGTAAATTAGACCCTAAAACAGGATGGGAAGATAGGAAAACAGGTTCCCAAGAGGGCACCAGAGGTCATGTAGGGGTAGGGCCATGTTTAGAAGTCTGGGGAAAGCTCTGGTTGCCTGGAACTCTGTGTTTAAGCAACTAGCCCATAGAAAGAGCAATTTTCTGAGAAGAGGAAAAAAGATGCATCAGAAAGCATTCAATTTAATCTGAAATGAATCTCTTTGGGGACCCTAAAAAAATTCAAAGAGGTTTTAGAAATGTCAAGAAAAGTCAGAATATTATACAAAATTCAAGAAAGGCCATTTTGAATTCAAACTACTTATTGATATAGCAATCTTAGGGGTAAGCTTCAAAATAAACTTATGAATAATATTATGGCATCTACTGCAGCAAGTCCTTCAATAATGTTATGATGGTGACATTTTGTAATAATGTTGATGGGAAAATAAATTAATTTCTGCTTGAGGTCACTGAATATGTAAAGTTTGCATGTTCTTTTGATGTCTTTGTGAGGCCTAGCTGAAAGATGAACATGTTAGGCTGATTGGTGTGTCTAATTTGTCCCAAACTGAGTGAGTGTGCATGAGGGTGTGAGTGTGCCCTGGGCATCCTATCCAGCCAGGACTGGTTCCTACTGCCTTGAGCTCAGGGATAGTCTCCAGGCAACTCTGAACTGAAATAAGCAGGTTGGAAAATGAAGGTTGGAAAATGAATGAATACATAATTACTAAATTGGTGTCTTTATTTAGAAGTCTGATAATGTTTTCTGTGATGAGGAATATGCAGTAGAAACTTAAAATTTATAACTTATGCTTGTATCAATTAGCTTCTAGTAAAAATGATTTATACATAGTTTTGCTTTAGGTCATAGGTTTGAAGAACCTATGGACGGACAATGTTAAGTAAGGACTTAATGTACTCCAATGCAATGTATTTAAATGTGCTGTGTAAAACATTTCTGCTTATATTATTGTATTAATCTTCATAATTATCTGTGAGGCAGTGTTATCCCCATTATATGCTTCTGGAAACTGAAACACAGAGATATTAGAGCAACTTTCCTGAGATCATCAAACCAGTGGTTTTGCTACCTCAATCCCAGGTCTTATTACCACCAAACCAATGGTCTTACTAAAATGAAATTGAGGCTAAAGTATTAAATTGATTCCAGGCTCTAACAGTTTGAAGGGGAGAAGTGAATAAAAAGGAAAAAAATGTATCTGACTTTCTGTTTGAGACTTATAGTTACATACACAGGAAAGTCTGGAAGCTTATCTACAACCTTGATCTAAGCTGCAAAGCTGTGTAGGAACTGATAATGCAGGGAAGAAGGGGCTGCACAGATGAGATGAGTCACACCAACAGAAATTCAAAATTCCAGTAATCTGAAGAAAACCTCTTCACACATAATGTGTGAAGTACCCTTTAATAGCTAATAAATTTCAACCAGTCCACATTTCTTTGCCCTAACCCATTTGTGAGCCAATTTCATTTAGCATCTTTGTTCTCAATCTTGTACTTCAAAACATATATAACCTTTTTTTTTTTCCTAATTAGAAATGTAGATTTGAGGGCCTCCCCGGTGGCGCAGCAGTTGAGCGCTGGGTTGCGAACCTGCCCGCAACCTCTGCAGCGCCGGTTCCATCCCTGGCCACCAAGTGAGGGTCCCATATGGCGTGCAGACCTCTCCTGCCGCCCACTGCTCCCCTCAGCAGTGTATTTCGTCAGTCTGTCTGTTCTGTTCCGCAATCTGGCTCTGGTGAATTCTCGCTCACCTCCCTCCCGCACATCTGGCCCGCACCCAGTGCTTGTATAAATAAATAAATAAATCTTAGAAAAAAAGAAAGAAATGTAGCTTTGAGATTATCTCCTTCTTTGCCAATCAATTACAAATAAAGCTGATTTCTCAAATACCTTGTGACCTCTTTTCCACCTAAGGCCTCTGCACCTGTGTGTGAATGGCCTTTCTATGTGTGTGTGTGTGTGTGTGTGTGTGTGTGTGTGTGTGTGTAAGAATGCATAAGGCACTCTTGCATGACTGCCTTGAGACAATGGCACACATCACGGGGTGGCTGGGACACTTGGATAACTGTATACTGATCGTGTGGTTAGGGTCCAAGACGGTCTGGGAGTGTCTTGAAAATTGCACCAAGCACCTGCACAGGAAGTTCTCCCTGTACACTTGACCAACATGTCCTCCCCTGTTCCCCATAAAATTGATTACCTTTGATCCCTTTAAAATCCTGTTCCTCTTAAAGATGAATACTCTTTGTTTCCCCTTGACCCTGCTTCTCCTGCCATTGTCACATAATCAATCATGCTTGTTCATTATTACTGAATAGCAAGAGTTCTGCTCACTCAGTAGCAGTTTCTTGCCTGCTCCATGACTCATCTCTTGGAGTTTGCCCGGGGATGTGCTGGCACGTTCTCAACACCGAAATACCAGATGTCATTATCTTATCTATGGACATCAGGTAGAGGACCCTATTGGTCAATAACAATATCACCTCCAGTCTTCACAGCTTTCAGGATGAATCTACCAATTCCACATTTATAGACATTCTCCAAGAGCCCAAAGTCTGTTTCCTCAAAGTGGACTTCACAATAGGTCTCATAGGTAATTGGTCACATACTGACTGAAGGGTAAGATTACTTTTACCTGAGGATCTAGACCTAAAATTCATCTTTGTCATCTTGTAATATGTAAAGTCCAGACACTGTCATTTCCTACTGAAAAATCATTTCAATAGCTGAAGTCTTAAAACTTGAAGAAGTGTATTATCTGCAGTGATGCATATTACATCCAGGTGAGTAGAGAAGACGGGAGAGAAGGGTAACTGCAGAGTGTTGACTCAAGATGAAATGTGAGGAAAGGTCTTTTTTTTTCCTAATCTACAAAACTGAACAAAAATTTAAAACTTTCAGTGTTCTATATCTTCAAATATCAGTATTTCGGCTATGTTCAATATAGATTAGTAAACTAAGATCTGGCAACATGTATCTTCTGTACTCATCAAAAGACATGATTGTTTCTAATTTTCAAGAGAGTGATTAAAGAGAAACACATCTGTTGGCAGTATGCATCTTCATATATGCATATAAGGGTTTGTTAAATGAGTTTACAAATCGTTTGCTCATTTTTTTTCTTTATTTACTGAAGTTCTCAGATTGGAAAAAAAGTAAAACAAAAAATGTGCTAATTTATGGCTGTAATTTGTACATACCTGTAGTTCTGAGTAGACAGAGCACCTTCCCCCACTAACATGGCCTTTTTAAAAGCTTTTGTGGCAAAATACCAAGATATATTGCAATGATGCACTTCAAGTAAAATTTGCTATTCCAATGAGAGAAAAAAATCATATTTTATGATTTTTTATATCCATTTATAAAGTATCATCAACATCACAATCATCATTATCATCAAGGATTATCTAGGCATATATGGCAGAGTAGAAGAAAATTGGATTTACCAAAACAGAATGCCAAAGGTGGAATGCTTTTAGCAAAGCAGCAATTATGATACTAAACTATACTGTCTTTATTTATGCTATTTTTAATATTTCCAGAAGGGAATCAATTAAGACAGAACAATGAATCAAGGAGAATATAACAGTAATTGCTTATATGATAAATGCATATCCATTTCCTAAAATAAACATTCTCCATTTCTCATTTTCCACCTCCAAAAATAACCCATGAAAATTTCATTTAGCTGATGTTCTTCAATAATGCCATCACCTACTTCATAAATATTATTCAATTGTGAGTCATGCCATAACACTCCTTGGAAATTCTGTTCCTCAGCCTTCTAATTTCTGCTTTGTCCTTTATTTTAATCTTCCATTGGAAAACATGTTTCATTCCTTCCTTGTATGAAAAAGTTAAATGTCATCAAAAATATCTCAGCTATTAAACAGAAAAGTCTGGTATCTTCTTAATGTTTTTACATACCTATATACATGTTTTACATACATACACACACTTATGTGTAAAGCTTTGGTGTCATTGTGAAATACTTAAGCCAACTACTTTGTGACAGAGTCACCCAACAGATAAGATAGAGAGGATGAGAGAATGATTTATGTTAAGGAATCGGTTTATGTAATTATTCTAAGGCTAGCAAGTCTGAAATCTGTAGGACAAGTTAGAAGATTGAAGATTTAGCTAAAAATTTATCTTACAGTATTGAGTAAAAAAGCTGGAAACATAAGTAGAATTTCTTTTTTTTTTTTTTTTTTTTTTTTATAGAGGCATGCTTTATTTATTTGTTTGCTGGTTGTTTTGTTTTTTTGTTTATACATGCACTGGTACAGTCAGAGCGGGAGGGTGAGAGATTCACCAGAGCCAGAGCTGAGCAGAGCAGAAGACCGAAGTACACTGCTGAGGGAGCAGCGGGCGGCAGGAGAAGTCTGCACGCCATGTGGACCTCCTCCGGTGGCCGGGGAGCAGCCGGGATCGAACGCCGCAGAGGCCGCGGCAGCTTCGCAACCCAGCGCTCAACCGCTGCGCCACGGGGAGGCCCCATAAGTAGAATTTCTATCTTAGCAGTCCAAAGGCAGAATTCCTTCCTCTCCTGGAAACTTCAAGACTTTCCTCTTAAGAACTTCAAATAATTAACTGAGACCCACCCATATTATTGGGGTAAACTGCTTTATTTAAAGTCAATTGATTATAGATATTAATTACATTTAACAACATACCATTACTGGAATATTTAGTCTAGTATTTGACAAAACAATTGGTTACCATATTCTCCCAAGTAGACACAAAATCAATCACCACATTTGATCCAGGGATGGTTTTGAAACAAACCCAAGAAAGGTATATTTATAATGCTCAAGTTGGGAAGTTTTGGATTAAGAATTTATGTGATGGAATTATGTTCGGCTACTTATTAAGTATGTGACCTTTAACAAGTTTCCTCATCAACAATTGTGGCTTCTCATTAAGATTTTGATCATTGTTATATTTCATTTATACCCAGTCCAGTAGTAACTATGAAACTAAAAGAAAGATTGAGAATTTATACTAAATTGGGAGACAGCTCATTATATAGCTATTAAAAAAAAGAACTCCACATATAGCATCATATTTCCCCATGATATTTATTATTTTATTGTATTTTTAAATCATATTTACCGAAAAAGAAGAATGCCAGAGGGGGAATGCTTTTAGCAAAGAAATAATTATAACACAAAGTGACAAAGTCTTTATCTATGCTATTTTTAATATTTCCAGAAATAAAACAGAAGGTAGTCAAGTAAGACAGAATGAAGAACTGCCAGTTTTGGTTCTTTGGACATCAACTTTTTAAAATACATTTTTCAAAGGAAACCTCATATATTGTTAGTAGGACTATAAATTCAAAGGCCTCTATGAAAAGAGATGTGGGTTCTTCAAAAAATTAAAAATATATCTCTACAATATTATCTCATATTCCAACCCTAGATATCTATCCAAAGACTACGACAAGACTAGTTCAAGAAGACATATGCAACCCTATATTTGTTACAGTTCTAGTTACAAAACCCAAGGTTTAAAAACAACTTAAAGTGTTCATCAACAAATGATTGGATAAAGAAGATATGGTGTATATATAAAAACACAATGGAATTATACTGCTATAAAAATAAGATTTCATCTTTTTATAGATAGAAGTTGAGGGTGTTAAGATAAATGAAACAAGTCAAAGGAGAATGACAAATGCTCTATGTCTTCATTCTTGTGGAATATAAAGAAAGAAAGCAAGACAGCAAAATAAAACAAAAACAAACTGGGCCTCCCTGGTGGCACAGGCGGTTGAGCGCAGTGCTGTGAAGCTGTCCGCAGCCTATGCAGTGCCGGTTCAATCCCTGCCGGCCTCAGAGCAACCCATATGGCAAGCAGACCTCTCCTATCTCACCCGCTGTTCCCCTCAGCAGCCATTTGCATTTCCTCTTTGAAGAAGTGGTGTTTTAGCTATTCTGCCCATTTTTTGATTGGATTGTTTATTTTTATTGAGTCATGTCAGCTCTTTGTAGATCTTTGTGATCAGCCCTTATCAGTAGTATTGTGAGCAAAAGTTTTCTCCCAACCAGTAGGTGTCTCTAGATTTCTGGACCTACTAAACATAGAGCTTCCATATGATCCAGCAATTCCACTCCTAGGTATTTACCCAAAGGACACAGAAACATCCATTCCAAAGAGCACCTGCACCCCTATGTTTATAGCAGCACTATTTACAATAGCTAAGCTTTGGAAACAGCCCAAATGCCCAAAAATAGATGACTGGACAAGAAGATGTGGTACATATATACCATGGAATATTACTCAGCATTCAAAAAAGATAAACACATGCAATTTACAGCAACATGGATGGTGCTGGAAGGGATCATGCTCAGCGAAATAAGCCAGAAAGAAAAAGAAAAATACCGGATGGTCTCACTCATAGCAGGAATCTAGAGAACTTAAATAAGGACCAGGAAAATGAATAACTATAAGAAAGTGAAAATCAAAATCAACAAAAAACTATGAAACAGAGACACTTTTTGGGGGGTGGGGCGGGAGGGGAGGGATTGGGGTCAGAATGGGGGGGTTGCAATTGTATGGGAATATAAAAAAAATTTATTATTTAATATAAATAAATAAATAAAGATATCTAAAAAAATAAAATAAAATAGCACATTTGTATAAAAATATAGGTAATGCCACCTGTTCTTAGTTTATATTCTTATTGATAAATGTACATTGATGAGATATTTACTATACTTTCATAATTTAACATTTGTTTTTATAAAAATACAAGCCAGAAGGATAAAAAAAGTCTCATTTCAGAACTTGCCTTTAGTAAAACTAAAAATCATTTATTACAATTTTTTTTTAATAGGAAAACTTTTTTTTTTCAGTGTCTTCTTTTCCTTTCTACACTAGAAAGATCATTATCATGTTTATAGACTTTTAAATAGAATATTTAGGATTCATCCCAAGGGGAGAGGAACTGGTGATAGCAACCTTGAGGAAAAACGAGTCCTCTGGATTTCAAAACAGAAAGTATTACAGGTGATTGGTTTATAAGAAGTATTTGCTCACGTTTAACTTCCTTCTAGAAATCATGGAAATAGCAACACTGTAGGAGGCAGGGTGACATGGCGAAATTAGGAAGCCTATATAAGCCACCAGGCTCCAAAATTGGCAAAATCTGATCTCTGCTGTCAGAACTTGGCATAGATGCAGCCGAGATATTGTCTCCAAGGTCGCATACATGCACAGTCAAGATTTCCTCAGGGAAAGAAATCAGAGCACCGTGGCTATTTTTTGGACCTCACTAGAGTCCCAAAACCTGTTCATGCACTGGCAAAGCAAAGAGAGCCCCGATGGTGATTAATGTTGAGCTTTCTATTTGGCGAGATGGGGGTTCAAGACACAAGTATGATTTGAAGAAATAGAGAGCTACATAATTTGCAAGTTACTATCCACCACACATTTAAATTTCTATAGAATGGCAAATAGCAAACATGTTTCACATTCAAGAAATTTACAATTTTTGGGCCTCCCTGGTGGTGCAGCGGTTGAGCGCTGGGCTGCGAGGCTGTCCACAGCCTCTGCAGCGCCAGTTCATTCCCCAGCTGCCAGCAAGGGTCCCACACACACAAAAAAAAAAAAAAAAAAAAAAAAAAAAAAGAAATTTACAATTTTTAAAATGCTATTGCCTTTGTGATAAGCAACTTCAACACATTGTACTCCTAGACAGGTATTTGTAGTATCCATTCAATTATTCTTTTTCACTAACAATACATTTGGTTCTCTATATTGGAAATATTCTAGGTGTGATAGATATAACTGAAACAAAAGAAACAAGAGCTGTTACAACCTGTGGAACTTCTAATTTAGCAATCTAGACAATAAACAACCAGTAATACAAAGTAAACATATTAGAGAGTGATAAGTCTTAGGAGAAAAATAAAATACTGAGGTGAATCTCAATTACTGAGTATAGGGCTCAATTATAAATGGTCTAAAAAAGGAAGGAGGCTCTTAGAAGAAGACATTTGAACAAAGCCCTGACCGAGGTAAGGAAGCAATTAATGTAGACATGTGGAGGGAGAGTAATTTAGGTCAGGAAACAGTTATAAAAACCTATATTTGGCAAGATCCCTGGCATTTTTGTATTATTTCCTTTACCTTCAAGGAATTTTGCACAAATAATGAGGTTCCTCTACAGTATTGATTTGCATTTTGAAAGAAGTGCAGTGAGGCCACTATGCGTGAAACACAGTGACTAAGTCCGGGAGAAATGAAGATGAGACCCAAGAAACAGTGGAAGGCCAGATCATGCAGGGCCTTGGAAACAAGTGTAGAGTCTGATTTTCACTGTGAGTGAGGTGGAAGTGATTTGGAGAAATTTGTTTGGAGGAGTGAAATGTTTGAAGTGTACTTTGAAAAATCATTTTGGTGACTGCAAAAAGTATTTTTCTCTAGCTAGATCCAGTTACATGGATTAGTAGTCAAGCAATGTAATGGCATGATAAAAGGTAGTTTCCCTGTTTAATTTCTGCTCTTTCCTGGTATTGTATTAAATTCTTTCTTTCTTTCTTCCTATCTGATCCACTAATGCTGCCATTAATACCAGATACAACCGCCAAAATCTGTATTGTTGACAATAGTGAACAATGAAGACTTCCCACAAGGCAAATATAGTTACACTGTTTTTGGGTTTTTTGTTTGTTTGTTGTTTTTTTGTTTTTTCAGGGACTTGACTCTGAACGAACTACTCCTGTGGGATTATAACTCCTGCAAGTTCCTGGAACAAAATACCCACTGCTGGTTTCAGCACTGTTGGTGTCTACTGATATATTAAAAAACTGCTCACCAATTTCTCCCTTCTTATTGAACAATAGTTTTTAACCCTAAAGATCAATTACTAAAATAAATGTGGCTTTTGTCTTCCCTTCTATGCTGTCTTTTTAAAGTTGCAAATGTGTGTATTTAATTTCATTAATTTTATTTCTTTGTAAAATTTCTCAGGGATGTGGTGGGGGCAGCTAACACAGCACTAAAGGGAAATGCTAAATGCTACTAAATGGAAATGCTACTAAAAAGTAGGATCTTAAATTGATAATTTAATAATCTTTAAAAACTGGAAAAATAACACACCAAGATAGGACAAAGGAAATTAAGATAAGAGCACAAATCAGTGAAATAGAAAATGGAAAAATAATAGAGTATCAAAGAAACCAAAAATGGGTTATTTGAAATCTTTCACAAAATTGAAAAAAACTTGTAGCTAGATTTATCAAAAATAAAACAGAAGCCATAAATCACAAAGATCAGTAATGAAAGTAGGATATCAATGCACAGTCACAAAATTAAAAATATTGTAAGGGGATATAAGCAATTTAATAGTGTAGTTATTATTTTTTATTTTACCTCATTGTTCATATTTAAACAACATTTGCTTCCCCCACCCCCTCAGATGTAGTCCTCACCAATGCACCCGTGCACCATCACCTCAGTCCCCTAATAGTATAATTTTTATTAATAAATTATTATTAAGTTAGTTAAACATTAAATTAGACAATATTTAAAAAATTGTTTTGAGTAATTTTTGAGTTAATATTGTTTCCACAACAGAAGTGTAGGATCCCACTAAGTTCATTGCCATAATGCACCCTCCACAAAGAACTCACCACTCATAGACTCCACGCTCCCTATCTTCTCTGTACTGATCCCTTCCTTTCTTTCTCCGCCTCCCCTTTGGTTAACCCCATTTCACAGTTAGGTTTCAAGGATAAGTTTTTCAGTTTAGCTCTATATGACCCTTTGTTATTCTATATCCCATATGTAAGTGACAACAGCTGGTATTTGTCTTTCTTTCTCTGGCTGATTTCACTTAGCATTAATACTTCCAGCTCGGGGCCTCCCCGGTGGCGCAGTGGTTGAGCGCTGGGTTGCGAAGCTGCCTGCAGCCTCTGCAGCACCAGTTCGATCCCCGCCGCCTGACGAGAGTCCCACATGGCAAGCAGACCTCTCCTGCCGCCTGCTGCTCCCCTCAGCAGTGTACTTCGTTAGTCTGCCTGCTCTGCTCTCTGCTCTGGCTCTGGTGAATTCTCTCACCCTCCCACGCTTCTGACTATACCCAGTGCTTGTATAAATAAATAAATAAATAATACTTCCAGCTCCATCTGTGTTGCTGCACATGATGAATGATGAGTTTACCTTTTTTATAGCTGAGTAGTATTCCAGTGTGTGTGTATGTATGTGTGTGTGTGTAACACATCTTAATCCATTTCTTTGTTTTGGGCATTTAGGCTGTTCCCACATCTTGGCTATTGTAAGCAGTGCTACAATGAACATGGGAGCACAAGTTTCCTTTCTAATTAGCATTTTTGTGTTCTACAGATAGATAACTAGTAGTGGAATTGCTAAGTCATGCACATCCAAATGTAGTCTTTTGAGAAACCTCTATACTGCTTTCCACATAGTTGGACCAATCTACATTCCTGCCAACAGTGAAATAGGGCTTCTTTTTCTCCTTGTCATCAGTATTTATTGTTTCTGGTTTTTGTGATATGGGCCATTCTTACAGGTCTGAAGTCGTATCTCATGGTAGTTTAAATTTGTGTTTCTCTGACAATGAATTTTCATGTGCCTGTTTGCCATTTGTATGCATTATTTGGAGAAATATCTACTTAGTTCTTCTGTCCATTTTTTAAATTAGTTATTTGTTATAATTCTGCAAAGGTATATAAATTCTTTATAAAGCTTTGATATCATCCCTTGTCAAATGTATGGTATGCAAATATTGTTTCCCATTCAGTAGGGTGACTTTGTTTTAGTTACAGTTTCTTTCACTGTGCAAAAACACTTTTGTTTTATATAGTCCCGTTTGTTTATGTTCTCCTTACTGCTGCAGGTCAATCTGCAAATATGCCCCTGAAGTCTATGTTGTGAAGTGTTTTGCCTATGTTTTCTTTCTATGTACTTTATGGTGTTAGGTCTTATGGTCAAATCTTTTCTCAGTTTTGAATAATTTTTGTGTATGGTGTGCAATAGTGATCGAGTCTCATTCTTTTGCATGTATAACTCTCTAGTTTTACCATCACCATTTGTTTTTTTAAAGTTTATTTATTTATGCATACAAGAACTGGAGTGTAGGACAGAGGCACAGGGGGTGAGAGGATTCACCAGAGACAGAGTGGAAAGCAGAACAGGCAGATCTACTGAAATACATTGCTGAGAGGAGAAGCAGGAGAGGTGTGCTACACCATGTAGCTGAGATCCCTGGCTGGGAATCGAACTTGTGCTGCAGTGACTGCTGATAGCTTCATAATTCTGAGACTTAATCTCTTGTACCACATGGGAGGACTCCTCCATCACCACTTATTGAAGAGGCTTTCCTAGCTCCAGTATTTTCTTAACTCCTTTGTCATAGATTAACTGTCTACATAGTGTGGGTTTATCTCTGGACTCTCTATTCTATTCCATTGGTTTGTGTCAGTTTTTATTCCAATACCAAGCTGTTTTAATTATTATGGCTTTGTTGTATAGGTTGAGATAGGGAAGTGTGATACCACCATTTTTCCTCTTTTTTTTTTTTTGTAGGAGTTGTTTTGACTTCTGAATTTCAGTAATTTTTGTTCTATTTCTTTGGATGTTTGTAAAATGCCACTGAAATTTTGTTAGAGATTGTGTTGAAATTGTATGTTGCTCTTAGTAGGATGCTTATGTTGATTCTTCCAATCCATGAACAGGGAATGTATTTCTGTTTCTTTGTGTCCTCTTCTACTTATTTTTGTTTGTCTATAATGTTTTATATATTGCTCTTTCAATTCCTTTCTTAGGTTTACTGTTAGGCATGCAAATTTTGGAGGTGTAATTGTGATTGGGATCTTATTTTGAATTTACTATTATCTCATTGTTTGTGTAAATGAGAGTGATTGATTTTTGGTGTATTGATTATATAATCTGCTATTTTGCTCTACTGATTTATAGTTTCAATTAGTTTTTCAGTGGACATTTAGAATTCTCTCTATATATTATCATGTCAACTATGAGTAATGGTAGCTTTACTTCATTTCCAATTAGGAATAATTTTATATCCTTCTCTTATCTAAGTGTCTTAGCTAGGACTTCCAGTACATTGTTGAAGAGTAGAGATGAAAGTGGACACCCTTGTCTTATACGAGATCTTAGTGGAAAAATTTTCAGTGTTTCTCCATTTAGAATGATATTAGCTGTGTTTGCCATATATGGCCTTTATTATGTTGATATGTGTTCTTTTTATCCCATTTTATTTTTTTGAGGGTTTTCATCATAAATAGATGCAGTGTCTTATCAAATGCTTTTTTGGCATCTCTTATGATCATGTGGTTTTTAAAGTTCCCTTTATTGATCTGGTGACTCGCATTGATTGAATGTTGGATGTTGAACCATCCTTATGTCTCTGGAATAAATCCTATTTGGTCATGCTCTATAATTATTTTAATACATTATTGGATTCAGTTTGCTAAATTTTTTTGATGGTTTTTTAATCATGTTCACTTTTGCATCATTGTTCACTTAGGTAAATTATTCTGCACTTTTCTTTTTGTGTGTTGTCTTTGGTTTTGGTATTAGAGTAATATTGGGTTCATAGAATGTCTTTGGAAGTATTCCTTCTTCTCAATTTTTTTGAAAGAGTTTTAGTAGGACATCTTTGTCCTACTTTGTCTTACATCTTTGTCTTACATTAGCTCATCTTTGAAGGTTTGATAGAAATCACTTGTGAATTCATCTGATCCAGGAGTTTTGTTTGGGGGAGAGTTTTGATTTATGTTTCAATTTCCTTCCATGTGATTGGTCTATTCAGGTTTTCTATTTATTCCCTACTTAAATTATCTCAGGTAACTGGATAATTTCAAGACTGTATCCATCTCTTCTAGGCTACTGAACTTACTAGCATTTAAATATTCATAGTAGGGCCTCCCTGGTGGTGCAAGGAGTTAAGACACAGCACTATGAAGTTACCCGCAGCCACTGCAGCTTGAGTTCTATCCCCAGCTAGGGAGGTGACCCATATGGCACAGCAGACCTCTCCTGACTTGACCACTGCTCCCTACAGCAGTGCATTTCAGTTGATCTGCCTGTTCTGTTCCCCACCTCTGTCTCTGGTGAATCCTCTCACCCCCACACCTCTGGCCTGTATTCCAGTTCTTATATGCATAAATAAATTAAATCTTTAAAAAAATAAAATAGGGCCTCCCCGGTGGCGCAGCTTGAGCGCTGTTGCGAAGCTGCCCGCAGCCTCCGCAGCGCCGGTTCGATCCCCGCTGCTCCCCGGCCACCGGAGGAGGGTCCCACATGGCGCGCAGACCTCTCCTGCCGCCCGCTGCTCCCTCAGCAGTGTACTTCGGTCCTTCTGCCTGCTCTGCTCCCCGCTCTGGCTCTGGTGAATTCTCTCACCCTCCCCGCTTCTGACTGTACCCAGTGCTTGTATAAATAAATAAATAAATAAATCTTTAAAAAAAAAAAAAATAAAATAAAAATAAATTAATCTATAACCTATAAGCATCCCTTTGTTTTTTTGTTCTTGGTCATATAAGAAAAAACTTCTCAGAAAGTACATTGGGCAATAAATTATATGTATAGAATACTGTAAGTAAATGGCACAAAGAAATACCTACTTAAAAATTAAACACTGTAAATTTGGCCTGCCTGACAATGGGAAAGAATTTGTTATACATGAACATGCCTGACAAGCAATCCAGGACAATGATTATAGTAAGTCCTTCTTTAGCTTTTTTAGAAGTTTCCTAGGAAAGTTTTTATTTTTTTTTATTTTCTTATTTTTTTTTGAAACTATATGCATTTTTATTTCTTAGAAAGCTGGCCTTTTTATAATCAGTTAGGCAAATACAGTTAGTCATAAGCAGATGGCCTGTCAGAACAACTGTCACAGTTAATGTTCCTGGTATTTGTTGTGATCATCCCACAGAACTTGGTATCAGCCTTCTGGTTAACTTGAACTGGTATATCAGATGGCTTCAATGTCTGGCACTCTTTTTTTTATATATAAATTTTTCTTTTTATTTTTATTCCCCATACAATTGCAACCCCCTTATTTTGACCCCAGTCCCTCCCCTCCTGTCCCCTACCCCCCATAGAGTGTCTCTGGTTCATAGTTGTTTGCTGATTTGGATTTTTACTTTCTTATAGTTATTCTTTTTCCTGGTCCCTTATTTAAGTTTTCTAGATTCCTGCTATGAGTGAGACCATCCGGTATTTTTCTTTTTCTTTCTGGCTTATTTCACTGAGCATGATCCCTTCACTGAGCATGATCCATGATCCATGTTGTTGCAAATTGCATGTGTTTATCTTTTTTGAATGCTGAGTAATATTCCATGGTGTATATGGACCACATTTTCTTGATCCAGTCATCTATATTTTGGGCATTTGGGTTGTTTCCAAAGCTTAGCTATTGTAAACAGTGCTGCTATAAACATAGGGGTGCAGGTGCTCTTTGGAATTGATGTTTCTGTGTCCTTTGGGTAAATACCTAGGAGTGGAATTGCTGGATCATATGGAAGCTCTATGTTTAGTAGGTCAAGAAATCTCCACAAAGCTCTCCATAGTGGTTGGACCAGTTTGCACTCCCACCAACAGTGCAGGAGAGTTCCTTTTCTCCAAATCCTCGCCAACATTTATTGTTGCTAGTTTTTTAATATGTGCCATTCTCACTGGTGTAACATGGTATCTCATGGTAGTTTTGATTTGCATTTCCCTGATTACAAGTGACGTTGAACATTTTTTCATATGCCTGTTGGCCATTTGCATTTCCTCTTCAGAGAAGTTTCTTTTTAGCTCTTCTGCCCATTTTATGACTGGATTATTTTGTTTTTGTTGAGTCTCATCAGCTCTTTGTAGATTTTTGTGATTAGTCCTTTATCATTAGTGTTGTATGCAAAAATGTTCTCCCAGTTGGTGGGGTTTCTCTTTGTTTTTGTTATTGTCTCTTTTGCTGTGCAGAAGTTCTTTAATTTGATGTAGTCCCAGCTGTTTATCTTTGCCTTCACTATCACTGCTTTGGGTGATATGTCTGTAAATATGTCTTTGATGTGCAAATCATGTAGTGTTTCGCCTATATTCCTTCTATGTATTTTATGGTTTCAGGTCTTATGTCTAGTTCTTTAATCCATTTTGAGTTGGTTTTTGTGTATGGTGTGAGGTAGTAGTCAAGCTTCATTCTTTTGCATGTAGTGACCCAGTTTTCCTAGGAAAGTTTTTAAATGAAGTTAACTGTGTTAAGAAGTTTCTTGGTATAAAACCCTGCTAATGATAACCAGAAAGCAGCTGGTCTCCGGCTGAAGGCCATTTGAATAGAAGAATCTTTTGATGCATAGGCTTTAGCTGATAGGAGGGTACTGATGGCTATCAACTGTCTTAGGTAATTGTCTTGCTGAAATAATGAGTTTTAGTGTAAGGCTTAGTTTTTTAGCTATTAACCTTGAAGGCTGCTTTCTTGGTGAGAGCACGTAGCAGCCAAAAGTCTATGGAAAGAGAATGCACTGATTGCTTCTGCTTTGCTTCCATATGATGACGTAATCTCACTACTTGCCTTAGTGTATAAATAAAGACCAGCTGAGGCCCTCAGGAGGAGATACTAACACAAGACATTGTGTGTGTCTGCCTCATTCCTCAGTTGTGCCAACGCCGTCTCATCCTTCAGGAAACCCTGACACCCAGTTTGCCGAGGCTGGCCTTCGGCACCAATACTTCCCAAACCCTTTCAGAAAATAGAGAGAACATGCTATTCATTGTGGGAACTGCCCAGTCAGTGTGTATTTTAATTTTGATGCAGGGAACTACATCACTAATTGAGACATAAATGTCTCATATCTTATCTCACTGTAGTTATGAAGGAAAATACGCTATCCCTGAGGGAAGTGACACCCAGTTTAAGAGATACACATACATTATCTTGGTAAATATAATTACTGTGCATTCAGTATCTGCTTCTTGAAGCAGATACAGTACAATGCAACTTGGAGATTTTATGCTAGTACAGCTACTATATCTCAAAGTATAGTTCATAGTCATCAAGAACTCACAGCCTCTTCTGAAATTGTTTATTTCCATTAAATTCAGTATGATGGTTGGATTCAGTTTCCTTTGACTTGAAGAATTTGGCAATAAGAAATGAAATTTCCCTACTGTAGCCAATTGTATAATCTACATATAGCCGTGAGTTATAGTCTTGTTTCTCCAGAGAAATAGAAATAATCTCTTTATATAGATAGATTTATTATAAGACTTTAGCTCATGTGATTATGAAGGCTGAGTATGCTAGAATCTTCAAATTGCAAACTAGAGTCCCAGAAAAGTCCATGGTATGTTTATCTGAGTCCAAGTTGGAATGCAGAATACCAACATCACAGTTCAAAGGCCATCAGGCAGAAAGACCATATTCTCTCATACTCATCTTTTTTTAAATTATATTCAGGCCTCCAGTGAATTGGATAAACACTACCCACATTGAATAATGCAATCTGCTTTATCCACTCTACTGATTCAAATGTTTTTTTTCATCCACAAAAGTGACACATCCAGAAAAATGTCAAACTGAATACTGGGTGCTCTGTAACTCAATCAAATTGACATATAAAATTAACCTTTAAAATATGCTTTGAAGGCGGCTCCCTGATGGTGCAAGGGTTAGACACAACCTCTGAAGCTATCTAAGCCATTGCAGCATGAATTCGATCCCCAGCCAGGGAGCTGACCCAGATGGCCCAGCAGACCTCTCCTGACTCACCCGCTGCTCCCCTCAGCAGTGTATTTCAGTACATCTGCCTGTTTTGTTCCCCACTCTGTCTCTGGTGAATCCTCTCACCCCTGCCTCTCTGGCCTGTTCCCCAGTTCTTGTATGCATAAATAAATCTTTAAAACAATTTAAAAATAAAATATGCTTTGTCAGACAATCTTCACAGATTAGTAAATGAGATCTTAGTCAAATATTCAACAAATTTGACAAAATTTATTAGGTCTTATATATATATATATATATCTATTCTGGGTGTAGGATCTGAGGTTATAGTAATAATTTAAAAAATACAAAACCCCCATCTTGTGGATTTTACATTAAGAAGTACATTCCATTATTTCACAGGCACTGTTTTCCTATGTCTATTGAGGACACAGGAATTGCAAATTGTATTAGAAAGTTGTCATATCACACATCATCCAAATATTCTAGAAATTACATGAGTCAGCAAATAATCATTTGTTGAATGAATGTCAACCATTTCCTTTCTCTTTCACTTCTGGAGCCTGGGTATTATTTGAGTAGGCAGGTGAAAGTGCTCAGCATCTGAGAACCTGTGAGGCTCACAGATGACTCCAATCTTGATGGTCCCCACAGTCATTCTTACATGTATCTCCTTGAGAGGCCAAAGATATCTTCATTTCCTGGAGTCCTCAAATCAGTAAAGAAAATTTGTTTCATGCAGATATGGGGGTGGGTTAGGGTGTCTCTCTCTTTGGTGATACACGATGGCACTCCTGTAAACAAAAAGAGCTACTATACTAAAGTAATTTAAAAAGTTGTTAATCCAAATTTTTGATGAAGAAAATACTTACAGCTCTGTAAGTTTATATAAACACAGGAAATTTGAGGAAAGTTGGAAGAGAGACTAAGAATTTAAGTAACATAAGCCATGCTATGCTCAAAATATTCTGTCAGGTGAGCACATCTTTTGCCTTTGGACCAGATTCATGCACCCGATTCCTCTTTCCCTTAGAGTGTTTTAAAGAGTGCTTCATTTCTCATATAAAAGATTCCTTATGAGCCAGTGGCACTAGTGTCCTTTAGACATGCCTGGTCATAGTTCACCTCCAGCAGTGCACACAACTGCAGCTCAAACTGGCACTCATAATAAGATCAAACCCAAACTACTACATCCTGAACAAATCAATATTGGAATTGTTTTCCCTCCATGAGGTTTAAGACCAGCATGTTCAGTATCCTATCATCTCAGTAGAAAATCCAATCTTATGAGTCATGAAGGACCTGACAAATTGGCTGCTTTGGAGACCCATTATCCAAATATATCTTAATTTGAAAAAGTTACCTATTAAAAAATTTCTCCTATGTGGCTAATTTTTTTTAATTATGCTTTATTTATTTATTTATTAAAGATTTATTTATTTATACAAGCACTGGGGTACAGGCCAGAGGTGCAGGAGGATGAGAGGATTCACCAGAGACAGAATGGGGAGCAGAACAGGCAGACAGACTGAAGACACTGCCTGGTCCATCGGGAATTGAACCTGCACCGCAGAGGCTGCGGACAGCTTCACAGCGCTGCACTCAACCCGCTGCACCACCGGGAAAGCCCTAAAAATTATGCTTTTTTGCATTTATTTTATCTTCTCCCAGAAATATAAATCCTGTTACTATTTAAAGTCAAAAGAAAAGGTTCACATTAATATCTTTTTTTTTTTTTTTTGGTAACATTTTACAAAATTTCACTTACAAAGTCCCTAGCACAGAATCTCCTAATGGATATTGCAAATCAATTGTGACAAACCAGCCCCCTCTGGCTTGAACTAGCTGCTGAAAATTTTCTGCTTTTGCTTTTCAGTTTTTATAAGTTCATTCAGGTTTATGAAACAATTCTCAAATTCTATGTTGGTAAATGAGTTACTCTGTACTAATGATTAGGAGGAGAAATAGAACACTATGTAAAAATGTACTCAAAAATCCTTTAAATAAAAACTTTGACTTAA